>NC_088224.1:99330917-99493417 GCF_036934945.1 Oncorhynchus masou masou | reverse complement strand
GGTTAGAACTGTGGTGCCAGCTCATCTCAGTAAACCATCCTGCCAGGTTAGAACTGTGGTGCCAGCTCATCTCAGTAAACCATCCTGCCAGGTTAGAACTGTGGTGCCAGCTCATCTCAGTAAACCATCCTGCCAGGTTAGAACTGCTGTGCCAGCTTGTCTCAGTAAACCATCCTGCCAGGTTAGAACTGTGGTGCCAGCTCATCTCAGTAAACCATCCTGCCAGGTTAGAACTGCTGTGCCAGCTTGTCTCTGTAAACCATCCTGCCAGGTTAGAACTGTGGTGCCAGCTCATCTCAGTAAACCATCCTGCCAGGTTAGAACTGCTGTGCCAGCTTGTCTCTGTAAACCATCCTGCCAGGTTAGAACTGTGGTGCCAGCTCATCTCAGTAAACCATCCTGCCAGGTTAGAACTGTGGTGCCAGCTCATCTCAGTAAACCATCCTGCCAGGTTAGAACTGCTGTGCCAGCTTGTCTCTGTAAACCATCCTGAACTGAGGGTCTAGTACAGAACTTCAGACTCAGTCAGGTAGACCCGTGAAAACCTGTACTTTGTCTCCTCGATTGTTCCTCAAGCAAGAGGGGAGATCGATGACATCACAGATTCCCATCTGATCAACTGTAAACTTGAAGTTCACAGTTGTCTTAAATACACTCTTTTGCTCAAAACATATTTCTGACCTTTTAGTGTTCTTTACTGTATTTATACGGAGCTATCGCTTTTCAACAGGAACCATTCAACAAGCACTGGAGGACGTCTAAGTGTCGAGGTTTAGGGATCGGGTCGTTTTTGTGGAACTCGGGGTGTGTGGTGGGTGTTTCCCTGGGATTAAATATGTGGAGCTTGCAGTGTGTGTGGATGGATGGTGCGTCTACACTCTGCCAAGCAGGCTGGAATGGACTTGTGGGCCTGCAGATCATAATGAAATGTTGTTTTGTTCTCTTTCCCTCTCCTTCCCTCTCTCTCTGTCTCCCCTTTCCCCTCCCTCCCCCTCTCTCCTCCTCCTCTCCTCCCCCTCCTCTCCTCCCCCTCCCCTCCCCTCCTCCTCTCCTCCCCTCCCCCTCTCCTCCTCTCCTCTCCTCCCATCCTCCCCTCTCCTCCCCCTCCCCTCCTCCTCTCCCTCCCTGCCCCCTCCTCTCCTCCCCCTCCTCTCCTCTCCCCTCCCCCTCCCCCCTCCTCCTCCCCTCCCCTCTCCTCCCCTCCCCCTCTCCTCCTCTCCTCCCCTCCACCTCCCCTCCTCCTCTCCTCCCATCCTCCCCTCCTCCCCCCTCTCCTCCTCCTCCTCTCCTCCCCTCCTCCTCTCCCTCCCCTCCCCGCCCCCTCCTCTTCTCCCCCTCCCCTCCTCCTCTCCTCCCCCTCCCCTCCTCCTCTCCTCCCCTCTCCTCCCATCCCCCCTCTCCTCCTCTCCTCCCATCCTCCCCTCTCCTCCCCTCCCCCTCCCCTCCTCCTCTCCTCTCCTCCCATCCTCCTCCCCTCTCCTCTCCTCTCCTCCCATCCTCCTCCCCTCTCCTCTCCTCCCCTCCCCTCTGTCCTCCTCTCAGCTGGAGATGGACAGAGTGTCCAGATGGACTCCATTAAGTCAGGCTTCGTGGGCTCCCAGATGGAGCTGCGTTGTATCTTCGTTAATTCCAACCCTCCAGTCAAGATCTCTCAGGTGACGTGGCAGAAGTTCCTGAACGGCACCAAACAGAACGTGGCCATCGCCAACCCGTCGCTGGGGGTGTCCGTGCTCCCGCCCTTCAAGGAGAGGGTGACCTTCAAGCAGGCTGCGGTCCGCCACCGCACCCCATCTTTGGAGGATACCACCATCATGTTCTCCAACCTGAGGCTGTCTGATGAGGCAGCATACATCTGCGAGTACACCACCTTCCCTGCTGGGAACCGAGAGAACATGGTCAACCTCACCGTGTTTGGTAACAACCCAACATGACACTGCAAGACATTCTAGTCAGCCCCCCTCAATTAGAATGACCTGATAACCAAGACATTCTAGTCACCCCCCTCAATTAGAATGACCTGATAACCAAGACATTCTAGTCAGCCCCCCTCAATTAGAATGACCTGATAACCAAGACATTCTAGTCAGCCCCCCTCAATTAGAATGACCTGATAACCAAGACATTCTAGTCACCCCCTCAATTAGAATGACCTGATAACCAAGACATTCTAGTCACCCCTCCCCTGATCAAGAATTAGAATGACCTGATAACCAAGACATTCTAGTCACCCCCTCAATTAGAATGACCTGATAACCAAGACATTCTCAAGACATTCAGCCCCCTCAATTAGAATGACCTGATAACCAAGACATTCTCGTCAGCCCCCCTCAATTAGAATGACCTCATAACCAATACATTCTAGTCAGCCCCCCTCAATTAGAATGACCTCATAACCAAGACATTCTAGTCAGCCCCCCCTCAATTAGAATGACCTCATAACCAATACATTCTAGTCACCCCCCCTCAATTAGAATGTCCTGATAACCAAGTCATTCTAGTCAGCCCCCCTCAATTAGAATGACCTCATAACCAAGACATTCTAATCACCCCCTCAATGAGAATGACCTCATAACCAAGACATTCTAGTCACCCCCCTCAATTAGAATGACCTCATAACCAAGACATTTTAGTCACCCCCCCTCAAATAGAATGACCTGATAACCAAGACATTCTAGTCACCCCCCTCAAATAGAATGACCTGATAACCAAGTCATTCTAGTCACCCCCCTCAATTAGAATGACCTGATAACCAAGACATTCTAGTCAGCCCCCCCTCGATTAGAATGACCTGATAACAAAGACATTCTAGTCACCTCCCCTCAATTAAAATGACCTGATAACCAAGACATTCTAGTCACCCCTCTCAATTAGAATGACCTGATAACCAAGACATTCTAGTCACCCCCCTCAATTAGAATGACCTGATAACCAAGACTTTCTAGTCAGCCCCCCTCGATTAGAATGACCTCATAACCAAGACATTCTAGTCACCCCCCCCTCAATTAGAATGACCTGATAACCAAGACATTCTAGTCAGCCCCCCTCAAATAGAATGACCTGATAACCAAGACATTCTAGTCACCCCTCTCAATTAGAATGACCTGATAACCAAGACATTCTAGTGACCCCCATTCTCAATTAGAATGACCTGATAACCAAGAGATCAGCATTCCCCTCAATTAGAATGACCTGATAACCAAGACATTCTAGTCACCCCCTCAAATAGAATGACCTGATAACCAAGACATTCTAGTCAGCCCCCCTCAAATAGAATGACCTGATAACCAAGTCATTCTGGTCACCCCCCTCAATTAGAATGACCTGATAACCAAGACATTCTAGTCAGCCCCCCTCGATTAGAATGACCTCATAACCAAGACATTCTAGTCACCCCCCTCAATTAGAATGTCCTGATAACAAAGACATTCTAGTCACCTCACCTCAATTTGAATGACCTCATAACCAAGACATTCTAGTCACCCCCTCAATTAGAATGACCTCATAACCAAGACATTCTAGTCACCCCCCCTCAAATAGAATGACCTGATAACCAAGTCATTCTAGTCAGCCCCCCTCAAATAGAATGACCTGATAACCAAGACATTCTAGTCAGCCCCCCTCAATTAGAATGACCTGATAACCAAGACATTCTAGTCAGCCCTCTCAATTAGAATGACCTGATGAAATAAAATATAATGTTACAGCTGTGTGAGAAGATGAACATACTCTTTATATGCCCTTGAACTTCACTTGACCTGCCCTACACCTGCACTTGACCTGCCCTTGACCTGCACTTGACCTGCCCTTGACCTGCCCTACACCTGCCTTTGACCTGCCCTACACCTACCTTTGACCTGCCCTTGACCTGCCCTACACCTGCACTTGACCTGCCCTGCACCTGCCTTTGACCTGCCTTTGACCTGCCCTACACTTTCACTTGACCTGCCCTTGACCTACCCTACACCCACATTTGACCTGCCCTACAGCTGCCCTTGATCTGCCCTACACCTGCCTTTGACCTGCCCTACACCTGCCTTTGACCTGCCCTTGACCTGCCCTACACCCACCTTTGACCTGCCCTACACCTGCACTTGGCCTGCCCTACACCTGCCTTTGACCTGCCCTTGACCTGCACTTGACCCGCCCTTGACTCTCCCTTGACTTTACCTACACCTGCCCTAAACCTGCCCTAGACCTGGTATTGACTTGCCCTACACCTGCCATTGACCTGCCATTGACCTACCCTACACCTGCCCTAAACCTGCCCTAGACCTGGCATTGACTTACCCTTCATGTCAAATCTATCTGCAGCTCTTCATATCATAGCTATCTGCAGCTCTTCATATCATGTCTATCTGCTGCTCTTCATATCCTAGCTATATGCAGCTCTTCATATCCTAGCTATCTGCAGCTCTTCATATCATGTCTATCTGCAGCTCTTCATATCATACCTATCTACAGCTCTTCATATCCTAGCTATCTGCAGCTCTTCATATCATGTCTATCTGCAGCTCTTCATATCATAGCTATCTGTGGTTCTTCATATCCTAGCTATCTGCAGCTCTTCATATAATAGCTATCTGCAGCTCTTCATATCATGTCTATCTGCTGCTCTTTATATCATAGCTATCTGCAGCTCTTCATATCATAGCTATCTGCTGCTCTTTATATCATAGCTATCTGCTGCTCTTCATATCATAGCTATCTGCAGCTCTTCATATCATAGCTATCTGCAGCTCTTCATATCATAGCTATCTGCTGCTCTTCATATCATAGCTATCTGCAGCTCTTCATATCATAGCTATCTGCAGCTATTCATATCCTAGCTATCTGCAGCTCTTCATATCTTAGCTATCTGCAGCTCTTCATATCATAGCTATCTGCAGCTCTTCATATCATAGCTATCTGCTGCTCTTTATCTGCTCCACAGCTACAGTTTCCCATGTGAGCGTTCTCTCGTGCTTACCTGAGCCTTTTGACGTCACTGTAGTAAATTGCTAATTGCCAGCCCTCAAAGGATTTCATTTGGAAGATGTTGTTCATTTGGAAAGCTTCTACATCTGTTGAGGCTTTCTGACAACTGGGTTTGGCTTTAAGCGCATCAGTGAGGGACGTTCCTTCGTTGATTTAAATCATCACAAAACCTGTTTTCATCTTTCTCCCACCCGAGATTCATACATTTCAAATAGTTATCAGTTAATCTGAGGCTTAACGTTGAAGTGTAGTTGAAATAATTATAAACCTAGATGGGAATTATATTGAAAGAAAAATCCAAAAAGTAATTTACTTCACAGAAAGCTATATATTTAAATGAAGGGCATCGGCATTGAGACGTGGTGCATTCAAAACAAACTAATTAGACCAGTAGAACTTTTTCATTTAATTTTTCCTTCACTTTAAATAAAAACCCTTGCCACCCTCTAATCACTTTGTTTATTTGATTGAAATCAAGAAAGAGCCTTGTTTCCAGCCTTGTTTTAAGACTAGTCCCTTTATGATGTTTTGATAGGAAATATATTTGTTTTTTGCTATGATTATTGCTTTTCAATAGTTTCTTCTTGGTGTTAAAATGACCCCCATTGGTAATCCAAGTTAGTTGCATGAGCGTTAATCACTTTGTTTGTTTTGTTCACGTTTATTATCGCTCTTTCCTTCCAGCTCGACCTCAGACTCGAATGACCTTGACCACGCCCACCATCGTGGCCCGCCCCCAGAAGCGGAAGATGACCGTGGCGACCTGCCTCTCGGCTAATGGAAAGCCTCAGAGTGTGATCAAGTGGGACACGAGGCTGAAGGGAGAAGCCACGTTCCAAGAGACGCAGAATGCCAACGGCACGGTGACCGTTAGGAGCAACTATGTGGTCGTGCCGAGCAGAGAGACACACAAACAGAAACTCACCTGCATCGTAACCTACAACAACGAGAGGATTACAGACAGTGTCGTGCTCAACGTGCAATGTGAGTTATCGCAGTTATTTTCATGTCAATCAATCAACCAATCAATCAAATTTCCCCAAAGGGAAATGTGGTTTCTGGGCAGGATTTACATAATAAATACACTATATCATACAAAACACACTAGTCACAAAACAAAGCACATAACCTTTATTTAAACATGTATTTAACCTAACAGGCTGACTAAACCGCTCGCGTCGTGTCAGTTCTATTTGTGACGTAGATCACGCTGCAAGTCCTGCCTCTCACATCTCCTCATTGGTTTATAGAAGCAGGTACCCAGGTGCCATCTCCTCATTGGTTTATAGAAGCAAGTACCCCCCTGCCATCTCCTCATTGGTTTATAGAAGCAGGTACCCAGGTGCCATCTCCTCATTGGTTTATAGAAGCAGGTACCCAGGTGACATCTCCTCATTGGTTAATAGAAGCAGGTACCCCCCTGACATCTCCTCATTGGTTAATAGAAGCAGGTACCCCCCTGACATCTCCTCATTGGTTTATAGAAGCATGTACCCAGGTGCCATCTCCTCATTGGTTTATAGAAGCATGTACCCAGGTGCCATCTCCTCATTGGTTTATAGAGATCAGGTACCCACGTGGCATCTCCTCATTGGTTTATAGAAGCAGGTACCCAGGTGCCATCTCCTCATTGGTTTATAGAAGCAGGTACCCAGGTGCCATCTCCTCATTGGTTTATAGAAGCAGGTACCCAGGTGCCATCTCCTCATTGGTTTATAGAAGCAGGTACCCAGGTGCCATCTCCTCATTTGTTTATAGAAGCAGGTACCCAGGTGCCATCTCCTCATTGGTTTATAGAAGCAGGTACCCAGGTGCCATCTCCTCATTGGTTTATAGAAGCAGGTACCCAGGTGCCATCTCCTCATTGGTTTATAGAAGCAAGTACCCCCCTGCCATCTCCTCATTGGTTTATAGAAGCAGGTACCCAGGTGCCATCTCCTCATTGGTTTATAGAAGCAGGTACCCAGGTGACATCTCATTGGTTAATAGAAGCAGGTACCCCCCTGACATCTCCTCATTGGTTAATAGAAGCAGGTACCCCCCTGACATCTCCTCATTGGTTTATAGAAGCAGGTACCCAGGTGCCATCTCCTCATTGGTTTATAGAGATCAGGTACCCACGTGGCATCTCCTCATTGGTTTATAGAAGCAGGTACCCAGGTGCCATCTCCTCATTGGTTTATAGAAGCAGGTACCCAGGTGCCATCTCCTCATTGGTTTATAGAAGCAGGTACCCAGGTGCCATCTCCTCATTGGTTTATAGAAGCAGGTACCCAGGTGCCATCTCCTCATTGGTTTATAGAAGCAGGTACCCAGGTGCCATCTCTTCATTGGTTTATAGAAGCAGGTACCCAGGTGCCATCTCCTCATTGGTTTATAGAAGCAGGTACCCACCTGGCATCTCCTCATTGGTTTATAGAAGCAGGTACCCACGTGGCATCTCCTCATTGGTTTATAGAAGCAGGTACCCAGGTGCCATCTCCTCATTGGTTTATAGAAGCAGGTACCCACGTGGCATCTCCTCATTGGTTTATAGAAGCAGGTACCCAGGTGCCATCTCCTCATTGGTTTATAGAAGCAGGTACCCAGGTGCCATCTCCTCATTGGTTTATAGAAGCAGGTACCCAGGTGCCATCTCCTCATTGGTTTATAGAAGCAGGTACCCACGTGGCATCTCCTCATTGGTTTATAGAAGCAGGTACCCAGGTGCCATCTCCTCATTGGTTTATAGAAGCAGGCACCCAGGTGCCATCTCCTCATTGGTTTATAGAAGCAGGTACCCAGGTGCCATCTCCTCATTTGTTTATAGAAGCAGGTACCATCTCCTCATTGGTTTATAGAAGCAGGTACCCAGGTGCCATCTCCTCATTGGTTTATAGAAGCAGGTACCCAGGTGCCATCTCCTCATTGGTTTATAGAAGCAGGTACCCAGGTGCCATCTCCTCATTGGTTTATAGAAGCAGGTACCCAGGTGCCATCTCCTCATTGGTTTATAGAAGCAGGTACCCACGTGGCATCTCCTTATTGGTTTATAGAAGCAGGTACCCAGGTGCCATCTCCTCATTGGTTTATAGAAGCAGGTGCCCAGGTGCCATCTCCTCATTGGTTTATAGAAGCAGGTACCCAGGTGCCATCTCCTCATTGGTTTATAGAAGCAGGTGCCCAGGTGCCATCTCCTCATTGGTTTATAGAAGCAGGTGCCCAGGTGCCATCTCCTCATTGGTTTATACCCACGTGGGTGACTGAAAGAAGAACGAGGTCAGTGGCGGTAATGCACCTAATTTATGAAAATTGCCAACCGCAATATAAAGTCCAGAAAAGAAAAGGCCTGGAAGGAAGAGAGATGACTAGAAACGATTCGGTTGACAGTTTTATGTGTGGATTAATTGGCAGGGTAGAGGTCCTTGTGCATTTCAGGTAAAATAACAACTCAAGGTTTATATCCCAGGACAAATTATCTAGCAACAGCAGCTAACTAAAAAGGACAAATTAGCTAGCAAGTGCAAACCAACTAGCTAAATTGCCATACATGTTTAATGCTTTTCGACCTGTCCCCAAATTAATGTAATTGGTTCAGAGTTTGTTTTGATATTTTAACCTGTGTGTCGTGATCGCGTTTGGTGTGGGGGTACAAAATAAATGTATGCACGATGGCACGATGGCACGATGGCTCACGAGTCTCTTACTGGGGCATCTGTAATAGAACCCTAAACCTCAGTGTGAAGAGTCTCTTACTGGGGCATCTGCAAAGGTACCCTATTCCCTATTGTATTGCACTACTTTTGATCAATGCACTATGTCAGAGCCTATGGCTTTGTTGTCAAAATAATTTTAGTTAAATTATAGGGAGGTTCTATGTAGGGCACTATGTAGGGAATAGTGTGTAATTTCCTAGGTCAGCCAAGGTCTATCTGCATCAATAAACAGCAGGAAAAGCTAGTCTACATGATTCATATCGTCTGTGAGTGGAAGTACATGATTCATATAGTCTGTGAGTGGAGGTACATGATTCATATCGTCTGTGAGTGGAAGTACATGATTCATATCGTCTGTGAGTGGAAGTACATGATTCATATCATCTGTGAGTGGAAGTACATGATTCATATCGCCTTATAGAGGAAATATAGCAGTAGGGCTGAAAGCAGATGATAGCTGTGGTGTCTCAACATGTAGAAACATCAGGACAGAAAATAAAGATATTCTGGTCAGGGAATTCAGGTCAGAGGCAATAGGAAGGCCACCCACTGGTTTTAACTGTTCATCGTTCTGTTTTGTTCTATTCTGTTCTATTCTTCTGTTCTGTTCTATTCTGCTCTGTTCTGCTCTATTCTGTTCTGCTCTATTCTATTCTCCTCTATTATGTTCTCTTCTGTTCTATTCTGTTCTGTTCTGCTCTATTCTGTTCTCCTCTATTCTGTTCTCTTCTGTTCTATTCTGTTCTGCTCTATTCTGTTCTCCTCTATTCTGTTCTCTTCTGTTCTCTTCTGCTCTATTCTGTTCTATTATTCTATTCTGTTCTATTCTTCTATTCTGTTCTATTCTGTTCTATTCTGTTCGCTACTTCTGTTCTGTTCTATTCTGCTCTTCTGTTCTGCGCTGTTCTGTTCTTCTGTTCTGCTCTGTTATGTTATGTTCTCTTCTGCTCTGTTCTGCTCCATTCTGTTCTGCTCTATTCTGTTCTATTCTGCTCTTCTGTTCTGCTCTGTTCTGCTCTGTACTGTTTTATTCTGCTCTATTCTGCTCTTTTCTATTATGCTCTTCTGTTCTGCTCTGTTCTATTCTGCTCTGTTCTATTCTGCTCTGTTCTATTCTGTTCTGCTCTGTTCTGTTCTGCTCTGTTCTATTCTGCACTGTTCTGCTCTGTTTTATTCTGTTCTGTTTTGCTCTATTCTGTTCTATTCTGCTCTTCTGTTCTGCTCTGTCCTATTCTGCTCTGTTCTTTTATGTTCTGCTCTGTTCTGCTCCTTTCTGTTCTGTTCTATTCTGCTCTGCTCTGTTCTGCTCCATTCTGCTCTGTTCTGCCATGTTCTATTCTGCTCTGTTCTGTTCTATTCTGCTCTGTTCTATTCTGTTCTGCTCTATTCTGTTATATTCTGCTCTGTTCTGTTCTATTCTGTTCTATTCTGCTCTGTTCTGTTCTGCTCTATTCTGTTCTGCTCTTTTCTGATCTGCTCTATTCTGTTCTGCTCTGTTCTGTTCTGCTCTATTCTGTTCTATTCTGCTCTTCTGTTATTTTTTTGTTCTGCTCTTCTGTTTTATTCTGCTCTTCTGTTATTTTTTTGTTCTGCTCTGTTCTGCTCTGTTCTGTTCTATTCTGCTCTGTTCTGTTCTATTCTGCTCTGTTCTGCTATTTTCTCCTCTGTTCTGTTATTTCCTGTTCTGCTCCATTCTGTTATGTTCTGCTATGTTATATTCTGCTACGTTCTTTTCGGTTCTGTTCTATTCTGCTCTGTTCTGCTATGTTCTGTTCTGCTATGTTCTATTCTGCTCTGTTCTGCTATGTTCTGCTCTGTTCTGTTCTGTTGTTTTCTGCTATGTTCTACTCTGTTCTGTTCTGCTATATTCTGCTCTGTTCTGCTCTGTTCTATTCTGTTCTGCTCTATTCTGTTCTATTCTGCTCTGTTCTATTCTGTTCTGCTCTATTCTGTTCTATTCTGCTCTGTTCTGTTCTGCTCTATTCTGTTCTGTTCTGCTCTATTCTGTTCTATTCTGCTCTTCTGTTATTTTTTTTTGTTCTGCTCTCTTCTGCTCTATTCTGTTCTATTCTGCTCTTCTGTATTTTTTTGTGCTCCTCTGTTCTGCTTTATTCTGTTCTATTCTGCTATTTTCTCTTCTGCTCAGTTCTGTTCTGCTATGTTCCGCTCCATTCTGTTCTTTTCTGCTCTGTTATGCTATGTTCTGTTCTGCTATGTTCTGCTCTGTTCTGCTATGATCTGTTCTGATTTTTTCTGCTCTTTCCTGCTATGTTCTGTTCTGCTATGTTCTGCTCTGTTCTGCTATGTTCTGTTCTGGTATGTTCTGCTCTGTTTTGTTCTGCTATGTTCTGCTCTGTTCCGCTCCATTCTGTTCTTTTCTGCTCTGTTCTGCTATGTTCTGTTCTGCTATGTTCTGCTCTGCTCTGTTCTGCTCTATTCTGTTCTTCTCTATTCTGCTCTGTTCTGCTCTATTTTGCTCTGTTCTATTCTGCTATGTTCTGCTCTGTTCTGCTGTGTTCTGTTCTGGTATGTTCTGTTCTGTTATATTCTGCTCTGTTCTGTTCTGCTCTATTCTGTTCTGCTCTATTCTGCTCTGTTCTGCTCTGCTCTCTTCTGTTCTATTCTGCTCTGTTCTGTTCTTCTCTGTTCTGTTCTGATTTCTCCTACTCTGTTCTGCTATTTTCTGTTCTATTCTGCTCTGTTCTGCTCTGTTCCGCTCCATTCTGTTCTTTTCTGCTCCATTCTGCTCTGTTCTGTTCTATTCTGCTCTGTTCTGCTATCTTCTGCTCTGTTCTGCTATGTTCTGCTATGCTCTGCTATGTTCTGCTATGTTCTGTTCTGCTATGTTCTGTGATCTCTAGAGGGTAGTGTGGTGTGGTGATCTCTAGAGGGTGGTATGGTGTGGTGATCTCTAGAGGGTAGTGTGGTGATCTCTAGGGGGTAGTGTGGTGATCTCTAGGGGGTAGTGTGGTGATCTCTAGGGGGTGGTGTGGTGTGGTGATCTCTAGAGGGTAGTGTGGTGATCTCTAGGGTGTGGTGATCTCTAGAGGGTGGTGTGGTGATCTCTAGAGGGCGGTGTGGTGATCTCTAGAGGGCAGTGTGTTGATCTCTAGAGGGCAGTGTGGTGATCTCTAGAGGGCAGTGTGGTGTTCTCTAGAGGGTAGTATGGTGATCTCTAGGGTGTGGTGATCTCTAGAGGGTAGTGTGGTGATCTCTAGAGGGTAGTGTGGTGATCACTACAGGGGAGTGTGGTAATCTCTAGAGGGTAGTGTGGTGATCTCTAGAGGGTGGTGTGGTGATCTCTAGAGGGTGGTGTGGTGATCTCTAGAGGGCAGTGCGGTGATCTCTAGAGGGCAGTGTGGTGATCTCTAGAGGGCAGTGTGGTGATCTCTAGAGGGCAGTGTGGTGATCTCTAGAGGGTAGTGTGGTGATCTCTAGAGGGTGGTGTGGTGATATCTAGGGGGTAGTGTGGTGATCTCTAGAGGGTGGTGTGGTGATCTCTAGAGGGTGGTGTGGTGATCTCTTGAGGGCGGTGTGGTGATCTCTAGAGGGCAGTGTGTTGATCTCTAGAGGGCAGTGTGGTGATCTCTAGAGGGCAGTGTGGTGATCTCTAGAGGGTAGTGTGGTGATCTCTAGAGGGTAGTATGGTGATCTAGAGGGTAGTATGGTGATCTCTAGGGTGTGGTGTGGTGATCTCTAGAGGGTGGTGTGGTGATCTCTAGAGGGTGGTGTGGTGATCTCTTGAGGGCGGTGTGGTGATCTCTAGAGGGCAGTGTGTTGATCTCTAGAGGGCAGTGTGTTGATCTCTAGAGGGCGGTGTGGTGATCTCTAGAGGGTGGTGTGGTGATCTCTTGAGGGCGGTGTGGTGATCTCTAGAGGGCAGTGTGTTGATCTCTAGAGGGCAGTGTGGTGATTCTAGAGGGTAGTGTGGTGATCTCTAGAGGGTGGTGTGGTGATCTCTAGAGGGTGGTTGGTGATCTCTAGAGGGCAGTGTGGTGATCTCTAGAGGGCAGTGTGGTGATCTCTAGAGGGTAGTATGGTGATCTCTAGGGTGTGGTGTGGTGATCTCTAGAGGGTAGTGTGGTGATCTCTAGAGGGCAGTGTGGTGTGGTGATATCTAGGGGGTAGTGTGGTGATCTCTAGAGGGTAGTGTGGTGATCTCTAGAGGGTAGTATGGTGATCTCTAGGGTGTGGTGTGGTGATCTCTAGAGGGTGGTGTGGTGATCTCTAGAGGGTGGTGTGGTGATCTCTAGAGGGCAGTGTGGTGTGGTGATATCTAGGGGGTAGTGTGGTGATCTCTAGAGGGTGGTGTGGTGATCTCTAGAGGGTGGTGTGGTGATCTCTAGAGGGCGGTGTGGTGTGGTGATCTCTATAGGGTGGTGTGGTGATCTCTAGAGGGTAGTGTGGTGATCTCTAGAGGGTGGTGTGGTGTGGTGATCTATAGAGGGCGGTGTGGTGTGGTGATCTCTATAGGGTGGTGTGGTGATCTCTAGAGGGTAGTGTGGTGATCTCTAGAGGGTGGTGTGGTGTGGTGATCTCTAGAGGGTAGTGTGGTGATCTCTACAGGGGAGTGTGGTGATCTCTAGGGTGTGGTGATCTCTCGAGGGTGGTGTGGTGATCTCTAGAGGGTGGTGTGGTGATCTCTAGAGGGTAGTGTGGTGATCTCTAGGGTGTGGTGATCTCTAGAGGGTAGTGTAGAGATCTCTAGAGGTTGGTGGGGTGATATCTAGAGGGTGGTGTGGTGATCTCTAGAGGGTAGTGTGGTGATCTCTAGGGTGTGGTGATCTCTAGAGGGTAGTGTAGAGATCTCTAGAGGTTGGTGGGGTGATATCTAGTGGGTGGTGTGGTGATCTCTATAGGGTGGTGTGGTGATCTCTAGGGGGTAGTGTGGTAATCTATAGGGGGTAGTGTGGTAATCTCTAGGGGGTGGTGTGGTGATCTCTAGAGGGTGGTGTGGTGATCTCTCAAGGGTGGTGTGGTGATCTCTAGAGGGTGGTGTGGTGATCTCTAGAGGGTGTTGTGGTGATCTCTAGCGGGTAGTGTGTTGATCTCTAGGGGGTAGTGTGATGTGGTGATCTCTAGAGGGCAGTGTAGTGTGTTGATCTCTAGATGGTGGTGTGGTGATCTCTAGGGTGTGGTGATCTCTAGGGGGTAGTGTAGAGATCTCTAGAGGTTGGTGTGGTGATATCTAGAGGGTGGTTTGGTGATCTCTATAGGGTGGTGTGGTGATCTCTATAGGGTGGTGTGGTGATCTCTATAGGGTGGTGTGGTGATCTCTAGAGGGTGGTGTGGTGATCTCTAGAGGGTGGTGTGGTGATCTCTAGAGGGCAGTGTGGTGTGGTGATATCTAGGGGGTAGTGTGGTGATCTCTAGAGGGTGGTGTGGTGATCTCTAGAGGGTGGTGTGGTGATCTCTAGAGGGCGGTGTGGTGTGGTGATCTCTATAGGGTGGTGTGGTGATCTCTAGAGGGTAGTGTGGTGATCTCTAGAGGGTGGTGTGGTGTGGTGATCTATAGAGGGCGGTGTGGTGTGGTGATCTCTATAGGGTGGTGTGGTGATCTCTAGAGGGTAGTGTGGTGATCTCTAGAGGGTGGTGTGGTGTGGTGATCTCTAGAGGGTAGTGTGGTGATCTCTACAGGGGAGTGTGGTGATCTCTAGGGTGTGGTGATCTCTCGAGGGTGGTGTGGTGATCTCTAGAGGGTGGTGTGGTGATCTCTAGAGGGTAGTGTGGTGATCTCTAGGGTGTGGTGATCTCTAGAGGGTAGTGTAGAGATCTCTAGAGGTTGGTGGGGTGATATCTAGAGGGTGGTGTGGTGATCTCTATAGGGTGGTGTGGTGATCTCTAGGGGGTAGTGTGGTAATCTATAGGGGTAGTGTGGTTATCTCTAGGGGGTGGTGTGGTGATCTCTAGAGGGTGGTGTGGTGATCTCTCAAGGGTGGTGTGGTGATCTCTAGAGGGTGGTGTGGTGATCTCTAGAGGGTGTTGTGGTGATCTCTAGCGGGTAGTGTGTTGATCTCTAGGGGGTAGTGTGATGTGGTGATCTCTAGAGGGCAGTGTAGTGTGTTGATCTCTAGATGGTGGTGTGGTGATCTCTAGGGTGTGGTGATCTCTAGGGGGTAGTGTAGAGATCTCTAGAGGTTGGTGTGGTGATATCTAGAGGGTGGTTTGGTGATCTCTATAGGGTGGTGTGGTGATCTCTATAGGGTGGTGTGGTGATCTCTAGAGGGTGGTGTGGTGATCTCTAGAGGGTGGTATGGTGTGGTGATCTCTAGAGGGTGTTGTGGTGATCTCTAGAGGGTGGTGTGGTGATCTCTAGAGGGTGGTATGGTGTGGTGATCTCTAGAGGGTGTTGTGGTGATCTCTAGGGGGTAGTGTGGTAATCTCTAGGGGGTGGTGATCTCTAGAGGGTGGTGTGGTGATCTCTAGAGGGTGGTGTGGTGATCTCTAGAGGGTGTTGTGGTGATCTCTAGGGGGTAGTGTGGTGATCTCTAGGGCGAAGTGTGGTGATCTCTAGAGGGTGGTGTGGTGATCTCTAGAGGGCAGTGTGGTGTGGTGATATCTAGGGGGTAGTGTGGTGATCTCTAGAGGGTGGTGTGGTGATCTCTAGAGGGTGGTGTGGTGATCTCTAGAGGGCGGTGTGGTGTGGTGATCTCTATAGGGTGGTGTGGTGATCTCTAGAGGGTAGTGTGGTGATCTCTAGAGGGTGGTGTGGTGTGGTGATCTATAGAGGGCGGTGTGGTGTGGTGATCTCTAGGGTGGTGTGGTGATCTCTAGAGGGTAGTGTGGTGATCTCTAGAGGGTGGTGTGGTGTGGTGATCTCTAGAGGGTAGTGTGGTGATCTCTACAGGGGAGTGTGGTGATCTCTAGGGTGTGGTGATCTCTCGAGGGTGGTGTGGTGATCTCTAGAGGGTGGTGTGGTGATCTCTAGAGGGTAGTGTGGTGATCTCTAGGGTGTGGTGATCTCTAGAGGGTAGTGTAGAGATCTCTAGAGGTTGGTGGGGTGATATCTAGAGGGTGGTGTGGTGATCTCTATAGGGTGGTGTGGTGATCTCTAGGGGGTAGTGTGGTAATCTATAGGGGGTAGTGTGGTAATCTCTAGGGGGTGGTGTGGTGATCTCTAGAGGGTGGTGTGGTGATCTCTAGAGGGTGGTGTGGTGATCTCTAGAGGGTGGTATGGTGTGGTGATCTCTAGAGGGTGTTGTGGTGATCTCTAGGGGGTAGTGTGGTGATCTCTAGGGCGAAGTGTGGTGATCTCTAGAGGGTGGTGTGGTGATCTCTAGAGGGCAGTGTGGTGTGGTGATATCTAGGGGGTAGTGTGGTGATCTCTAGAGGGTGGTGTGGTGATCTCTAGAGGGCGGTGTGGTGTGGTGATCTCTATAGGGTGGTGTGGTGATCTCTAGAGGGTAGTGTGGTGATCTCTAGAGGGTGGTGTGTGTGGTGATCTATAGAGGGCGGTGTGGTGTGGTGATCTCTATAGGGTGGTGTGGTGATCTCTAGAGGGTAGTGTGGTGATCTCTAGAGGGTGGTGTGGTGTGGTGATCTCTAGAGGGTAGTGTGGTGATCTCTACAGGGGAGTGTGGTGATCTCTAGGGTGTGGTGATCTCTCGAGGGTGGTGTGGTGATCTCTAGAGGGTGGTGTGGTGATCTCTAGAGGGTAGTGTGGTGATCTCTAGGGTGTGGTGATCTCTAGAGGGTAGTGTAGAGATCTCTAGAGGTTGGTGGGGTGATATCTAGAGGGTGGTGTGGTGATCTCTAGAGGGTAGTGTGGTGATCTCTAGGGTGTGGTGATCTCTAGAGGGTAGTGTAGAGATCTCTAGAGGTTGGTGGGGTGATATCTAGAGGGTGGTGTGGTGATCTCTATAGGGTGGTGTGGTGATCTCTAGGGGGTAGTGTGGTAATCTATAGGGGGTAGTGTGGTAATCTCTAGGGGGTGGTGTGGTGATCTCTAGAGGGTGGTGTGGTGATCTCTAGAGGGTGGTGTGGTGTGGTGATCTCTAGAGGGTAGTGTGGTGATCTCTACAGGGGAGTGTGGTGATCTCTAGGGTGTGGTGATCTCTCGAGGGTGGTGTGGTGATCTCTAGAGGGTGGTGTGGTGATCTCTAGAGGGTAGTGTGGTGATCTCTAGGGTGTGGTGATCTCTAGAGGGTAGTGTAGAGATCTCTAGAGGTTGGTGGGGTGATATCTAGAGGGTGGTGTGGTGATCTCTAGAGGGTAGTGTGGTGATCTCTAGGGTGTGGTGATCTCTAGAGGGTAGTGTAGAGATCTCTAGAGGTTGGTGGGGTGATATCTAGAGGGTGGTGTGGTGATCTCTATAGGGTGGTGTGGTGATCTCTAGGGGGTAGTGTGGTAATCTATAGGGGTAGTGTGGTAATCTCTAGGGGTGGTGTGGTGATCTCTAGAGGGTGGTGTGGTGATCTCTCAAGGGTGGTGTGGTGATCTCTAGAGGGTGGTGTGGTGATCTCTAGAGGGTGTTGTGGTGATCTCTAGCGGGTAGTGTGTTGATCTCTAGGGGTAGTGTGATGTGGTGATCTCTAGAGGGCAGTGTAGTGTGTTGATCTCTAGATGGTGGTGTGGTGATCTCTAGGGTGTGGTGATCTCTAGGGGGTAGTGTAGAGATCTCTAGAGGTTGGTGTGGTGATATCTAGAGGGTGGTTTGGTGATCTCTATAGGGTGGTGTGGTGATCTCTATAGGGTGGTGTGGTGATCTCTAGAGGGTGGTGTGGTGATCTCTAGAGGGTGGTGTGGTGATCTCTAGAGGGCAGTGTGGTGTGGTGATATCTAGGGGGTAGTGTGGTGATCTCTAGAGGGTGGTGTGGTGATCTCTAGAGGGTGGTGTGGTGATCTCTAGAGGGCGGTGTGGTGTGGTGATCTCTATAGGGTGGTGTGGTGATCTCTAGAGGGTAGTGTGGTGATCTCTAGAGGGTGGTGTGGTGTGGTGATCTATAGAGGGCGGTGTGGTGTGGTGATCTCTATAGGGTGGTGTGGTGATCTCTAGAGGGTAGTGTGGTGATCTCTAGAGGGTGGTGTGGTGTGGTGATCTCTAGAGGGTAGTGTGGTGATCTCTAGAGGGTAGTGTGGTGATCTCTAGGGTGTGGTGATCTCTAGAGGGTAGTGTAGAGATCTCTAGAGGTTGGTGGGGTGATATCTAGAGGGTGGTGTGGTGATCTCTATAGGGTGGTGTGGTGATCTCTAGGGGGTAGTGTGGTAATCTATAGGGGGTAGTGTGGTAATCTCTAGGGGGTGGTGTGGTGATCTCTAGAGGGTGGTGTGGTGATCTCTCAAGGGTGGTGTGGTGATCTCTAGAGGGTGGTGTGGTGATCTCTAGAGGGTGTTGTGGTGATCTCTAGCGGGTAGTGTGTTGATCTCTAGGGGGTAGTGTGATGTGGTGATCTCTAGAGGGCAGTGTAGTGTGTTGATCTCTAGATGGTGGTGTGGTGATCTCTAGGGTGTGGTGATCTCTAGGGGGTAGTGTAGAGATCTCTAGAGGGTGGTGTGGTGATCTCTAGAGGGTGGTATGGTGTGGTGATCTCTAGAGGGTGTTGTGGTGATCTCTAGAGGGTGGTGTGGTGATCTCTAGAGGGTGGTATGGTGTGGTGATCTCTAGAGGGTGTTGTGGTGATCTCTAGGGGGTAGTGTGGTAATCTCTAGGGGGTGGTGATCTCTAGAGGGTGGTGTGGTGATCTCTAGAGGGTGGTGTGGTGATCTCTAGAGGGTGGTGTGGTGATCTCTAGAGGGTGGTATGGTGTGGTGATCTCTAGAGGGTGTTGTGGTGATCTCTAGGGGGTAGTGTGGTGATCTCTAGGGCGAAGTGTGGTGATCTCTAGAGGGTGGTGTGGTGATCTCTAGAGGGCAGTGTGGTGTGGTGATATCTAGGGGGTAGTGTGGTGATCTCTAGAGGGTGGTGTGGTGATCTCTAGAGGGTGGTGTGGTGATCTCTAGAGGGCGGTGTGGTGTGGTGATCTCTATAGGGTGGTGTGGTGATCTCTAGAGGGTAGTGTGGTGATCTCTAGAGGGTGGTGTGGTGTGGTGATCTATAGAGGGCGGTGTGGTGTGGTGATCTCTAGGGTGGTGTGGTGATCTCTAGAGGGTAGTGTGGTGATCTCTAGAGGGTGGTGTGGTGTGGTGATCTCTAGAGGGTAGTGTGGTGATCTCTACAGGGGAGTGTGGTGATCTCTAGGGTGTGGTGATCTCTCGAGGGTGGTGTGGTGATCTCTAGAGGGTGGTGTGGTGATCTCTAGAGGGTAGTGTGGTGATCTCTAGGGTGTGGTGATCTCTAGAGGGTAGTGTAGAGATCTCTAGAGGTTGGTGGGGTGATATCTAGAGGGTGGTGTGGTGATCTCTAGAGGGTAGTGTGGTGATCTCTAGGGTGTGGTGATCTCTAGAGGGTAGTGTAGAGATCTCTAGAGGTTGGTGGGGTGATATCTAGAGGGTGGTGTGGTGATCTCTATAGGGTGGTGTGGTGATCTCTAGGGGGTAGTGTGGTAATCTATAGGGGGTAGTGTGGTAATCTCTAGGGGTGGTGTGGTGATCTCTAGAGGGTGGTGTGGTGATCTCTAGAGGGTGGTGTGGTGATCTCTAGAGGGTGGTGTGGTGATCTCTAGAGGGTAGTGTGGTGTGGTGATCTCTAGAGGGTGGTATGGTGATATCTAGAGGGTGGTTTGGTGATCTCTATAGGGTGGTGTGGTGATCTCTATAGGGTGGTGTGGTGATCTCTAGAGGGTGGTGTGGTGATCTCTAGAGGGTGGTATGGTGTGGTGATCTCTAGAGGGTGTTGTGGTGATCTCTAGAGGGTGGTGTGGTGATCTCTAGAGGGTGGTATGGTGTGGTGATCTCTAGAGGGTGTTGTGGTGATCTCTAGGGGTAGTGTGGTAATCTCTAGGGGGTGGTGATCTCTAGAGTGTGGTGTGGTGATCTCTAGAGGGTGGTGTGGTGATCTCTAGAGGGTGGTGTGGTGATCTCTAGAGGGTGGTATGGTGTGGTGATCTCTAGAGGGTGTTGTGGTGATCTCTAGGGGGTAGTGTGGTGATCTCTAGGGCGAAGTGTGGTGATCTCTAGAGGGTGGTGTGGTGATCTCTAGAGGGCAGTGTGGTGTGGTGATATCTAGGGGGTAGTGTGGTGATCTCTAGAGGGTGGTGTGGTGATCTCTAGAGGGCGGTGTGGTGTGGTGATCTCTATAGGGTGGTGTGGTGATCTCTAGAGGGTAGTGTGGTGATCTCTAGAGGGTGGTGTGGTGTGGTGATCTATAGAGGGCGGTGTGGTGTGGTGATCTCTATAGGGTGGTGTGGTGATCTCTAGAGGGTAGTGTGGTGATCTCTAGAGGGTGGTGTGGTGTGGTGATCTCTAGAGGGTAGTGTGGTGATCTCTACAGGGGAGTGTGGTGATCTCTAGGGTGTGGTGATCTCTCGAGGGTGGTGTGGTGATCTCTAGAGGGTGGTGTGGTGATCTCTAGAGGGTAGTGTGGTGATCTCTAGGGTGTGGTGATCTCTAGAGGGTAGTGTAGAGATCTCTAGAGGTTGGTGGGGTGATATCTAGAGGGTGGTGTGGTGATCTCTAGAGGGTAGTGTGGTGATCTCTAGGGTGTGGTGATCTCTAGAGGGTAGTGTAGAGATCTCTAGAGGTTGGTGGGGTGATATCTAGAGGGTGGTGTGGTGATCTCTATAGGGTGGTGTGGTGATCTCTAGGGGGTAGTGTGGTAATCTATAGGGGGTAGTGTGGTAATCTCTAGGGGGTGGTGTGGTGATCTCTAGAGGGTGGTGTGGTGATCTCTAGAGGGTAGTGTGGTGTGGTGATCTCTAGAGGGTGGTATGGTGTGGTGATCTCTAGAGGGTAGTGTGGTGATCTCTAGGGGGTAGTGTGGTGATCTATAGGGGGTAGTGTGGTGATCTCTAGGGGGTAGTGTGGTGATCTCTAGGGGGTAGTTTTGTGATCTCTAGGGGTAGTGTGGTGATCTCTAGGGGGTAGTGTGGTGATCTCTAGAGGGTGGTGTGGTGTGGTGATCTCTAGAGGGTAGTGTGGTGATCTCTAGGGGGTAGTGTGGTGATCTCTAGGGGGTAGTGTGGTGATCTCTAGGGGGTAGTGTGGTGATCTCTAGGGGGTAGTGTGGTGATCTCTACAGGGGAGTGTGGTGATCTCTAGGGTGTGGTGATCTCTCAAGGGTGGTGTGGTGATCTCTAGAGGGTGGTGTGGTGATCTCTAGAGGGTGTTGTGGTGATCTCTAGCGGGTAGTGTGTTGATCTCTAGGGGGTAGTGTGATGTGGTGATCTCTAGAGGGCAGTGTAGTGTGTTGATCTCTAGATGGTGGTGTGGTGATCTCTAGGGTGTGGTGATCTCTAGAGGGTAGTGTAGAGATCTCTAGAGGTTGGTGTGGTGATATCTAGAGGGTGGTTTGGTGATCTCTATAGGGTGGTGTGGTGATCTCTATAGGGTGGTGTGGTGATCTCTAGAGGGTGGTGTGGTGATCTCTAGAGGGTGGTATGGTGTGGTGATCTCTAGAGGGTGTTGTGGTGATCTCTAGAGGGTGGTGTGGTGATCTCTAGAGGGTGGTGTGGTGATCTCTAGAGGGTGGTATGGTGTGGTGATCTCTAGAGGGTGTTGTGGTGATCTCTAGGGGGTAGTGTGGTAATCTCTAGGGGGTGGTGATCTCTAGAGTGTGGTGTGGTGATCTCTAGAGGGTGGTGTGGTGATCTCTAGAGGGTGGTGTGGTGATCTCTAGAGGGTGGTATGGTGTGGTGATCTCTAGAGGGTGTTGTGGTGATCTCTAGGGGGTAGTGTGGTGATCTCTAGGGCGAAGTGTGGTGATCTCTAGAGGGTGGTGTGGTGATCTCTAGCGGGTAGTGTGTTGATCTCTAGGGGGTAGTGTGATGTGGTGATCTCTAGAGGGCAGTGTGGTGTGGTGATCTCTAGATGGTGGTGTGGTGATCTCTATAGGGTGGTGTGCTGATCTCTAAATCAAATCAAATTTTATTTGTCACATACACATGGTTAGCAGATGTTAATGCGAGTGTAGCGAAATGCTTGTGCTTCTAGTTCCGACAATGCAGTAATAACCAACAAGTAATCTAACTAACAATTCCTAATCTACTGTCTTATACACAGTGTAAAGGGATAAAGAATATGTACATAAGGATATATGAGTGAGTGATGGTACAGAGCAGCATAGGCAAGATACAGTAGATGGTATCGAGTACAGTATATACATGTGAGATGAGTATGTAAACAAAGTGGCATAGTTAAAGTGGCTAGTGATACATGTATTACATAAGGATGCAGTCGATGATATAGAGTACAGTATATAGGTATGCATATGAGATGAATAATGTAGGGTAAGTAACATTATATAAGGTAGCATTGTTTAAAGTGGCTAGTGATATATTTACAACATTTCCCATCAATTCCCATTATTAAAGTGGCTGGAGTTGAGTCAGTGTCAGTGTGTAGGCAGCAGCCACTCAATGTTAGTGGTGGCTTTTTAACAGTCTGATGGCCTTGAGATAGAAGCTGTTTTTCAGTCTCTCGGTCCCAGCTTTGATGCACCTGTACTGACCTCGCCTTCTGGATGATAGCGGGGTGAACAGGCAGTGGCTCGGGTGGTAGATGTCCTTGATGATCTTTATGGCCTTCCTGTAACATCGGGTGGTGTTGTTGTCCTGGAGGGCAGGTAGTTTGCCCCCGATGATGCGTTGTGCAGACCTCACTACCCTCTGGAGAGCCTTACGGTTGAGGGCGGAGCAGTTGCCGTACCAGGCGGTGATACAGCCCGCCAGGATGTTCTCGATTGTGCCTCGGTAGAAGTTTGTGAGTGCTTTTGGTGACAAGCCGAATTTCTTCAGCCTCCTGAGGTTGAAGAGGCGCTGCTGCGCCTTCTTCACGATGCTGTCTGTGTGAGTGGACCAATTCAGTTTGTCTGTGATGTGTATGCCGAGGAACTTAAAACTTGCTGCTCTCTCTCCACTACTGTTCCATCGATGTGGATAGGGGGTGTTCCCTCTGCTGTTTCCTGAAGTCCACAATCATCTCCTTAGTTTTGTTGACGTTGAGTGTGAGGTTATTTTCCTGACACCACACTCCGAGGGCCCTCACCTCCTCCCTGTAGGCCGTCTCGTCGTTGTTGGTAATCAAGCCTACCACTGTTGTGTCGTCCGCAAACTTGATGATTGAGTTGGAGGCGTGCGTGGCCACGCAGTCGTGGGTGAACAGGGAGTACAGGAGAGGGCTCAGAACGCACCCTTGTGGGGCCCCAGTGTTGAGGATCAGCGGGGAGTAGATGTTGTTACCTACCCTCACCACCTGGGGGAGGCCCGTCAGGAAGTCCAGTACCCATTTGCACAGGGTGGGGTCGAGACCCAGGGTCTCGAGCTTGATGACGAGCTTGGAGGGTACTATGGTGTTGAATGCCGAGCTGTAGTCGATGAACAGCATTCTCACATAGGTATTCCTCTTGTCCAGATGGGTTAGGGCAGTGTGCAGTGTGGTTGAGATTGTGGACCTATTTGAGCGGTAAGCAAATTGGAGTGGGTCTAGGGAGTCAGGTAGGGTGGAGGTGATATGGTCCTTGACTAGTCTCTCAAAGCACTTCATGATGACGGAAGTGAGTGCTACGGGGTGGTAGTCGTTTAGCTCAGT
The DNA here is from genome assembly GCF_036934945.1 of Oncorhynchus masou masou. NCBI lineage: Eukaryota > Metazoa > Chordata > Actinopteri > Salmoniformes > Salmonidae > Oncorhynchus > Oncorhynchus masou. The sequence continues at coordinate 99,470,126 of NC_088224.1, read as the reverse complement.
TACCTTAGCTTTCTTGGGAACAGGAACGATGGTGGCCCTCTTGAAGCATGTGGGAACAGCAGACTGGTATAGGGATTGATTGAATATGTCCGTAAACACACCAGCCAGCTGGTCTGCGCATGCTCTGAGGGCGTGGCTGGGGATGCCGTCTGGGCCTGCAGCCTTGCGAGGGTTAACACGTTTAAATGTTTTACTCACCTCGGCTGCAGTGAAGGAGAGACCGCATTTTTCCGTTGCAGGCAGTGTCAGTGGCACTGTATTGTCCTCAAAGCGGGCAAAAAAGTTATTTAGTCTGCCTGGGAGCAAGACATCCTGGTCCGTGACTGGGCTGGATTTCTTCCTGTAGTCCGTGATTGACTGTAGACCCTGCCACATGCCTCTTGTGTCTGAGCCGTTGAATTGGGATTCTACTTTGTCTCTGTACTGACGCTTAGCTTGTTTGATAGCCTTACGGAGGGAATAGCTGCATTGATTGTATTCAGTCATGTTACCAGACACCTTGCCCTGATTGAAAGCAGTGGTTCGTGCTTTCAGTTTCACACGAATGCTGCCATCAATCCAAGGTTTCTGGTTAGGGAATGTTTTAATCATTGCTATGGGAACGACATCTTCAACGCACGTTCTAATGAACTCGCACACCGAATCAGCGTATTCGTCAATGTTGTTATTTGACGCAATACGAAACATGTCCCAGTCCGCGTGATGGAAGCAGTCTTGGAGTGTGGAGTCAGCTTGGTCGGACCAGCGTTGGACAGACCTCAGCGTGGGAGCTTCTTTTTTTAGCTTTTGTCTGTAGGCAGGTATCAGCAAAATGGAGTTGTGGTCAGCTTTTCCGAAAGGGGGGCGGGGCAGGGCCTTATATGCGTCGCGGAAGTTAGAGTAACAGTGATCCAAGGTTTTTCCGCCCCTGTTTGCGCAATCGATATGCTGATAAAATTTAGGGAGTCTTGTTTTCAGATTAGCCTTGTTAAAATCCCCAACAACGATGAATGCAGCCTCCGGATAAATGGTTTCCAGTTTGCAAAAAGTTAAATAAAGTTCGTTCATAGCCATCGATGTGTCTGCTTGGGGGGGGGATATATACGGCTGTGATTATAATCGAAGAGAATTCTCTTGGTAGGTAATGCGGTCTATATTTGATTGTGAGGAATTCTAAATCAGGTGAACAGAAGGATTTGAGTTCCTGTATGTTTCTTTCATCGCACCATGCCTCGTTAGCCATAAGGCATACACCCCCACCCCTCTTCTTACCAGAAAGGTGTTTGTTTCTGTCTGCGCGATGCGTGGAGAAACCCGTTGGCTGCACCGCATCGGATAGCGTCTCTCCAGTGAGCCATGTTTCCGTGAAGCACAGAACGTTACAGTCTCTGATGTCCCTCTGGAATGCTACCCTTGCTCGGATTTCATCAACCTTGTTGTCAAGAGACTGGACATTGGCAAGAAGAATGCTAGGAAGTGGGGCACGATGTGCCCGTCTCCGTAGTCTAACCAGAAGACCGCTACGTTTCCCTCTTTTTCGGAGTCGTTTTTGGGGTCGCTGCATGCGATCCATTCCGTTGTCCTGTTTGTAAGGCAGAACACAGGATCCGCGTCGCGAAAAACATATTCTTGGTCGTACTGATGGTGAGTTGACGCTGATCTTATATACAGTAGTTCTTCTCGGCTGTATGTAATGAAACCTAAGATGACCTGAGGTACTAATGTAAGAAATAACACATAAAAAAACAAAAAACTGCATAGTTTCCTAGGAACGCGAAGCGAGGCGGCCATCTCTGTCGGCGCCGGAAGTAACAGGGTAGTGTGGTGATCTCTAGGGGGTAGTGTGGTAATCTCTAGGGGGTAGTGTGGTGATCTCTAGGGGGTAGTGTGGTAATCTCTAGGGGGTGGGTAGTGTGGTGATCTCTAGGGGGTGGTGTGGTGATCTCTAGAGGGCAGTGTGGTGTGGTGATCTCTAGGGGGTAGTGTGGTGTTCTCTAGGGGGAAGTGTGGTGATCTCTAGAGTGTGTTGTGGTGATATCTAGAGGGTGGTGTGGTGATCTCTATAGGGTGTTGTGGTGATCTCTAGAGGGTGTTGTGGTGATCTCTAGGGGGTAGTGTGGTAATCTCTAGGGGGTAGTGTGGTAATCTCTAGGGGGTGGGTAGTGTGTTGATCTCTAGGGGGTGGTGTGGTGATCTCTAGTAGGCAGTGTGGTGTGGTGATCTCTAGGGGGTAGTGTTGTGATCTCTAGGGGGAAGTGTGGTGATCTCTAGAGTGTGTTGTGGTGTGGTGATCTCTAGAGCGTAGTGTGGTGATCTTTTGGGGGTAATGTAGTGTGGTGATCTCTAGAGGGCAGTGTGGTGATCTCTAGGGTGTGGCGATCTCTCGAGGGTGCTGTGGTGATCTCTAAAGGGCAGTGTGGTGATCTCTAGAGGGTAGTGTGGTGATCTCTACAGGGGAGTGGGTGATCTCTAGGGTGTGGCGATCTCTCGAGGGTGGTGTGGTGATCTCTAGAGGGTGCTGTGGTGATCTCTAGAGGGTGGTGTGGTGATCTCTAGAGGGTGGTGTGGTGATCTCTAGAGGGTGGTGTGGTGATCTCTAGAGGGTGGTGTGGTGATCTCTACAGGGGAGTTTGGTGATCTCTAGGGTGTGGTGATCTCTCAAGGGTGGTGTGGTGTGGTGATCTCTAGAGGGCAGTGTGGTGTGGTGATATCTAGGGGGTAGTGTGGTGATCTCTAGAGGGTGGTGTGGTGATCTCAAAAGGGTGGTGTGGGGATCTCTAGAGGGTGGTGTGGTGATCTCTTGAGGGTGGTGTGGTGATCTCTAGGGGGTAGTGTTGTGATCTCTACAGGGGAGTGTGGTGATCTCTAGGGTGTGGTGATCTCTCAAGGGTGGTGTGGTGTGGTGATCTCTAGAGGGCAGTGTGGTGTGGTGATATCTAGGTGGTAGTGTGATGATCTCTAGAGGGTGGTGTGGTGATCTCTTGAGGGCGGTGTGGTGATCTCTAGAGGGTGGTGTGGTGATCTCTAGAGGGTGGTGTGGTGATCTCTAGAGGGTGGTGTGGTGATCTCTAGAGGGCAGTGTGGTGATCTCTAGAGGGTAGTGTGGTGATCTCTAGAGGGTAGTATGGTGATCTCTAGGGTGTGGCGTTTAAGAGCAGTTGGAGGTCACGTAAGGAGTGTTGTATGGCATTGAAGCTTGTTTGGAACTTAGATAGCACAGTGTCCAAGGACGGGTCGGAAGTATATAGAATGGTGTCGTCTGCATAGAGGTGGATCAGGGAATCGCCCGCAGCAAGAGCAACATCATTGATATATACAGAGAAAAGAGTCGGCCCGAGAATTGAACCCTGTGGCACCCCCATAGAGACTGCCAGAGGACCGGACAGCATGCCCTCCGATTTGACACACTGAACTCTGTCTGCAAAGTAGTTGGTGAACCAGGCAAGGCAGTAATCAAAAAAACCAAGGCTACTGAGTCAAGATAAGAATATGGTGATTGACAGAGTCGATAGCCTTAGCAAGGCCGATGAAGACGGCTGCACAGTACTGTCTTTTATCGATGGCGGTTATGATATCGTTTAGTTCCTTGAGCGTGGCTGATGTGCACCCGTGACCAGCTCGGAAACCAGATTGCACAGCGGAGAAGGTACGATGGGATTCGAGATGGTCAGTGACCTGTTTGTTGACTTGGCTTTCAAAGACCTTAGATAGGCAGGGCAGGATGGATATAGGTCTGTAACAGTTTGGGTCCAGGGTGTCTCCCCCTTTGAAGAGGGGGATGACTGCAGCAGCTTTCCAATCCTTGGGGATCTCAGACGATATGAAAGAGAGGTTGAACAGGCTGGTAATAGGGGTTGCGACAATGGCGGCGGATAGTTTCAGAAATAGAGGGCCCAGATTGTCAAGCCCAGCTGATTTGTACGGGTCCAGGTTTTGCAGCTCTTTCAGAACATCTGCTATCTGGATTTGGGTAAAGGAGAACCTGGAGAGGCTTGGGCGAGTAGCTGCGGGGGGGCGGAACTGTTGGCCGAGGTTGGAGTAGCCAGGCGGAAGGCATGAATGACCAGCCGTTGAGAAATGCTTGTTGAAGTTTTCGATAATCATGGATTTATCGGTGGTGACCGTGTTACCTCGCCTCAGTGCAGTGGGCAGCTGGGAAGAGATGCTCTTGTTCTCCATGGACTTCACAGTGTCCCAGAACTTTTTGGAGTTGGAGCTACAGGATGCAAATTTCTGCCTGAAGATGCTGGCCTTAGCTTTCCTGACTGACTGCATGTATTGGTTCCTGACTTCCCTGAACAGTTGCATATCGCGGGGACTATTCGATGCTATTGCAGTCCGCCACAGGATGTTTTTGTGCTGGTCGAGGGCAGTCAGGTCTGGAGTGAACCAAGGGCTTTATCTGTTCTTAGTTCTGCATTTTTTGAACGGAGCATGCTTATCTAAAATGGTGAGGAAGTTACTTTTAAAGAATGACCAGGCATCCTCAACTGACGGGATGAGGTCAATGTCCTTCCAGGATACCCGGGCCAGGTCGATTAGAAAGGCCTGCTCACAGAAGTGTTTTAGGGAGCGTTTGACAGTGATGAGGGGTGGTCGTTTGACTGCGGCTCCGTAGCGGATACAGGCAATGAGGCAGTGATCGCTGAGATCCTGGTTGAAGACAGCGGAGGTGTATTTGGAGGGCCAGTTGGTCAGGATGACGTCTATGAGGGTGCCCTTGTTTACAGATTTAGGTTTGTACCTGGTGGTTTCCTTGATGATTTGTGTGAGATTGAGGGCATCTAGCTTAGATTGTAGGACTGCCGAGATGTTAAGCATATCCCAGTTTAGGTCACCTAACAGAACAAAATCTGAAGCTCGAAGGGGGGCGATCAATTCACAAATGGTGTCCAGGGCATAGCTTGGAGCTGAGGGGGGTCTGTAGCAGGCGGCAACAGTGAGAGACTTATTTCTGGAGAGAGTAATTTTCAAAATTAGTAGTTCGTACTGTTTGGGTATGGACCTGGAAAGTATGACATTACTTTGCAGGCTATCTCTGCAGTAGACTGCAACTCCTCCCCCTTTGGCAGTTCTATCTTGACGGAAAATGTTATAGTTGGGAATGGAAATCTCCAAATTTTTGGTGGCCTTCCTGAGCCAGGATTCAGACACGGCAAGGACATCAGGGTTAGCGGAGTGTGCTAAAGCAGTGAGTAAAACAAACTTGGGGAGGATGCTTCTGATGTTGACATGCATGAAACCAAGGCTTTTTCGATCACAGAAGTCAACAAATGAGGGTGCCTGGGGACATGCAGGGCCTGGGTTTACCTCCACATCACCCGCGGAACAGTGGAGGAGTAGTATGAGGGTGCGGCTAAAGGCTATCAAAACTGGTCGCCTCGAGCGTTGGGGACAGAGAATAAAATGAGCAGATTTCTGGGCATGGTAGAATATATTCAGGGCATAATGCGCAGACAGGGGTATGGTGCGGTGCGGGTACTGCTTAGGTAAGCCCAGGCACTGGGTGATGATGAAAGAGGTTGTATCTCTGGACATGCTGGTTGTAATGGGTGAGGTCACCGCACTTGTGGGAGGTGGGACAAAGGAGGTATCAGGGGTATGAAGAGTGGAACTAGGGGCTCCATTGTAAACTAAGACAATGATAACTAACCTGAACAACAGTATACACGTCATATTGACATTTGAGAGAGACATACAGCGAGGCATACAGTAATCACAGGTGTTGAGTTGGGAGAGCTTGCTAAAACAGTAGCTAAAACAGTAGGTGAGACAACAACAGCTAATCAGCTAGCACAACAACAGCAGGTAAAATGGCGTTGACTAGGCAGGGAGTGTTGGATTAACTACACACAGAGCCTGAGTGCGGCTGTGGCCGACAGATAAAACATAAACAAGCAGAATGGAGTACCGTGATTAATGGACAGTCCAGCATGCATCAGCTATGTAGCCAAGTGTTCAGTGTCCAGGGGGCAGCGGTGGGTGGAGCAGGGAAGCTAGACTGGCGAGTATTATCCAGGTTAAGACAACTGGCTGGCTGTGCAGAAGATAAAGGCCGTTAGCGGTGGCTAACAATGACTAAATAGCTAGTTAGCTGGTTAGCTTCTGGATGTTCTTGAATGTGTTCTAAAAATTAAAAATAATAGCGATTCCGTATCACATTGGGTGAGGCAGGTTACCGGAAGGTATAATCGAATTAAAAATCGAAAAGAGATTGAAAGTGAATATGGGTCCGGTGAGTGGTTGGGACGCGGAGATTCAGACGGTTAGCAGGCCTGTGCTAACAAGCTAACAGTTAGTAGGCCGGGGCTGAACAAGGTAGCAGTTGGCAGACCAGGGCTAAACAAGCTAGCAGTTAGCAGGCCGAATTAGCAAGCAAGGAGATAGCAAGGGCTAGAAAGTTAGCGATGGGGTGAGTCTGTTTATGCCTCTTCATGCGGTGACATCGATAGACCAGTCGTGGATATTGTAGCCCAGGAGTATTCTTCGGGAGTAGCACAGGAACTCTGTCCGGGCTAGCTTCAAGCTAAATGGATGGAAACGATAGCCAGGAGTAATCATCCGGGGATGCAGTTAGCTAGTTGTGAAGATCCAGCTGAAAATGTTCCGTTTGCGGTGGGAATCCGGGGAAAAAAATAAAAAAAATAGGTCCATTATGCTCTGGTTAGAGTCGCGTTGTTCGAACTGGCGAGAGCTTTCCGCGCTAAAGGTTAGCTGATGACCGGTTAGCTGAAGACCGCTAGCAATGGTTTGCTGACTGATAGCTGATAGTTAGCTGGCTAGCTTCGGTTGAGGGGTTCCGGATCCGAAAAAAATATAAATACTTTAGAAAAAAAAGCCGATCCGAGCTACATTGGGTGAGGCGGGTTGCAGGAGAGTATTTAGAAGTTGCGGTTTAGCAAAATGTTTTAAAAGATATGCAAAGAAAAATATGTTTTAAAAAACAAAACGATATATACAAGGGACACGAGACGACAAGACGTCTGACTGCTACGCCATCTTGGATCCAGCAGCAAGAGAGTAGTGTGGTGATCTCTAGTGGGTGGTGTGGTGATCTCTAGAGGGTAGTGTGGTGATCTCTAGAGGGTGGTGTGGTGATCTCTAGAGGGTAGTGTGGTGATCTCTAGAGGGTAGTGTGGTGATCTCTAGAGGGTGGTGTGGTGATCTCTAGAGGGTGGTGTGGTGATCTCTAGAGGGTAGTGTGGTGATCTCTAGAGGGTGGTGTGGTGATCTCTAGAGGGTGGTGTGGTGATCTCTAGAGGGGAGTGTAGTGATCTCTAGAGGGTAGTGTGGTGATCTCTAGAGGGTAGTGTGGTGATCTCTAGTGGGTGGTGTGGTGATCTCTAGAGGGTAGTGTGATGATCTCTAGAGGGTGGTGTGGTGATCTCTAGAGGGTAGTGTGGTGATCTCTAGTGGGTGGTGTGGTGATCTCTAGAGGGTAGTGTGATGATCTCTAGAGAGTGGTGTGGTGATCTCTAGAGGGTAGTGTGATGATCTCTAGTGGATGGTGTGGTGATCTCTAGAGGGTAGTGTGATGATCTCTAGAGGGTGGTGTGGTGAGCTCTAGTGGGTGGTGTGGTGATCTCTAGAGGGTAGTGTGATGATCTCTAGAGGGCAGTGTGATGATCTCTAGAGAGTGGTGTGGTGATCTCTAGAGGGTAGTGTGGTGATCTCTAGAGGGCAGTGTGGTGATCCTCTAGAGAAATGGATGAAAATGCAAACATAACAAGGCTCGAGTCAGCGTTGTGGAATGAGAAACATACTGTACTATTCTGACAACATCTCTCTCTCTCTCTCTGACAGATGAACCGGAGGTGAAGATCGAGGGCTTCGATGGTAACTGGTACCTGGACCGTCAGGATGTCAGCCTCACCTGCAATGCTGACGCTAACCCTCCTGTTACCGTCTACCAGTGGAAAGTGTAAGTCTTCTTTCGACCTTCTGTTCACAGGTCCAGGTTGTCTGTTTGAAATGGGTAGGGGGTACAAAGAAAGCTTGAAGTGTAGGTAACATACATTCTACAAAACTTGTTCAAGACTTAAAGACTTGATGCACATTGTTGTATGAAATCTATTTTTTTTTCATAAACAGCACCAGTCAAGAGTTTGGACACGCCTACTCATTCAAGGTTTTTATTTTATTTTTACTTTTGTAGAATAATAGTGACGACATCAAAATGATGAAATAACACAAACAGGAAACATGTATTAACCAATTTGGAATTTCTTTGATTGGCGTTTGAGCCAATCAGTTGTGTTGTGAAAAGTTAGGGGTGGTATACAAAACCCTATTTGGTAAATTACCAAGTCCATTTTATGACTAGATCATCTCAAATAAGCAAAGAGAAACAACAGTCCATCATTACTTTAAGACATGAAGGTCTGTCAATCTGGAGAATGTCAAAAACTTTGAAAAATAATAATAATTAAAGTGCAATTGCAAAAACCATCAAGCGCTATGATGAAAACTGGCTCTCATGATGACCGCCACAGGAAAGGAAGACCCAAAGTTACCTCTGCTGCAAAGGATAAGTTCATTAGAGTTCCCAGCCTCAGAAAGCGGCAATTAAATGCACCTCCAATTGTGCTTTACAGATAAGTGCTTTACAGAGTTCAAGTAAAAGACACATCTGGACATCAACTGTTCTGAGGAGACTGTGTGAATCTGGCCTTCATGGTAAAATTGTTGCAAAGAAACCACTACTAAAGGACACCAATAAGAAGAAACTTGTTTGGGCCAAGAAACACGAGCAATGAACAATAGACCGGTGGAAATCTGTTTCCACCAGTCTAATTTGAGGTATTTGAGATATTTAGTTCCAACCACCGTGTCTTTCAGACTCAAAGTAGGTGAATGGATGATCTCCACATGTGGTTCCCACCGTGAAGCATGGAGGAGGAGGTGTGGGGGTGCTTTGTTGGTGACACTGTCTGTGATTTATTTAGAATTCAAGGCATACTTAACCAGCATGGTTACCACCACATTCTGCAGCGATATGCCATCCCATCTGGTTTGCGCTTAGTGGGACTATCATTTGTTTTATATCAGGACAATGACCCAACACACCTACAGGCTGTGTAAGGGCTATTTGACCAAGGAGAGGGTTGGAGTGCTTTACCAGATGACCTGGCCTCCACAATCACCTGACCTAAACCCAATTGGGATGCTTTGGGATGAGTTGAACTGCAGTGAAGGAAAAGCAGCCAACAAGTGCTCAGCATATGTGGGATCTCCTTCAATATTGTTGGAAAAGGATACCAGGTTAAACTGGTTGAGAGAATGCCAAGAGTGTGCAAAGCTGTCATCAAGGCAAAGGGTGGCTACTTTGAAGAATCTAAAATATATTTTGATTTGTTTAACACGTTTGTGTTTAATGCATAGTTTTGATGTCTTCATTATTATTCTGCAATGTAGAAAACAGTTTTTTAAAAAAGAAAGAAAAACCCTGGAATGAGTAGGTGCTCTAAAACTTTTGACTGGTACTGTATTTACATGTAAAACGGGCCCACGGTTTGGAATTCATGATAGTTGAACAAGTGGTCTGAAATGAATGGATTTATTAATTCTGTGTTTTAAAAGCATAAGCCGTTCTCAAAAACCCTGTTCAAGACTTAATGCACCTCACCGCTGCAATGAAACTGACACAACTCAATTGTGTTATATGAGAGGTCTGGTGAACCTAATTTATTCCTCTTTGGTTCTCCAATCAGGGTTTAAAAACATTAAGCAGTGTATTTTCCCCCACTTGCCGTATCGATCAGTGTTTCATTCATTCATCTCAGTTTGTTTACACATCAATATAGTGATGATTAGGCTTGGAGATGGAGGCTTAGGCACAATGAGACTGTAAAAAACAACACACACATTATTATCTGAAGAAAAGCAGGCCCAAACCATGATGCTGCCACCACCATGTTTGACAGTGGGGATGGTGTGGTCAGGGTGATGAGCTGTGTTGCTTTTACGCCAAACATAACGTTTTGCATTGTTGCCAAAAAGTTCAATTTTGGTTTCATCTGACCAGAGCACCTTCTTCCACATGTTTGGTGTGTCTCCCAGGTGGCTTGTGGCAAACTTTAAACAACACTTTTTATGGATATCTTTAAGAAATGGCTTTCTTCTTGCCACTCTTCCATAAAGGCCAGATTTGTGCAATATACGACTGAATGTGGCAAAAGTTCGCAAAGTTCAAGGGGGCCGAATACTTTCGCAAGGCACTGTATATTGTAGATAAGAGACTAAACTGCAGACAAAAGAGTCCAGCTACTGTGGATAAAATATATAATGTAGATGAAATAGATTAGATACTGTAGATACATTATATAATGTAGATAAAATAGATTAGATACTGTAGATAAGAGACGAGATAGTGTAGATAAAAATATACTGAAGATAAAATAGATTAGATCATGTAGAAACAAAGACTATATACTGTAGTTAAAATATATTAGATACTGTAGATAACACAGATTAGATCATGTAGAAACAAAGACTAAATACTGTAGATTACAATAGATGAGATACTGTAGATAAAAGAGATAAAGGAGACTAGATAATGTAGATAAGAGATTATAAACTGCAGATAAGAGACAAACATGTGGAAGAAGGTGCTCTGGTCAGATGAAACCAAAATTGAACTTTTTGGCAACAATGCAAAACGTTATGTTTGGCGTAAAAGCAACACAGCTCATCACCCTGACCACACCATCCCCACTGTCAAACATGGTGGTGGCAGCATCATGGTTTGGGCCTGCTTTTCTTCAGCAGGGACAGGGAAGATGGTTAAAATTGATGGGAAGATGGATGGAGCCAAATACAGGACCATTCTGGAAGAAAACCTGATGGAGTCTGCAAAAGACCTGAGACTGGGACGGAGATTTGTCTTCCAAGAAGACAATGATCCAAAACATAAAGCAAAATCTACAATGGAATGGTTCAAAAATAAACATCCAGGTGTTAGAATGGCCAAGTCAAAGTCCAGACCTGAATCCAATCGAGAATCTGTGGAAAGAACTGAAAACTGCTGTTCACAAATGCTCTCCATCCAACCTCACTGAGCTCGAGCTGTTTTGCAAGGAGGAATGGGAAAAAATGTCAGTCTCTCGATGTGCAAAACTGATAGAGACGTACCCCAAGCGATTTACAGCTGTAATCGCAGCAAAAGGTGGCGCTACAAAGTATTAACTTAAGGGGGCTGAATAATTTTGCACGCCCAATTTTTCAGTTTTTGATTTGTTAAAAAAGTTTGAAATATCCAATAAATGTCGTTCCACTTCATGAATGTGTCCCACTTGTTGTTGATTCTTCACAAAAAAATACAGTTTTATATCTTTATGTTTGAAGCCTGAAATGTGGCAAAAGGTCGCAAAGTTCAAAGGGGCTGAATACTTTCGCAAGGCACTGTATATTCTCTCTTATCTACAGTATCTAGTCTATTTTATTGACAGTGTCTAATGTATTTTATTCACAATATATATTTTATCTACAATATCTAGCCACTTTTATCTACCATCCAGAAGCCGAGGTCAGTGCAGGTGAATCAAAGCTGGGACCGAGACTGAAAAACAGCTTATGTCTCACGGCCATCAGACTGTTAAACAGCCACCACTAACATTGAGTGGCTGCTGCCAACATACTGATTCTCAACTCCAGCCACCTTAATATTTAAAAATTGGATGTAATAAATGTGTCACTTTAAACAATGTTTACATACCCTACATTACTCATCTCATATGTATATACTGTACTCTATACCATCTACTGCATCTTGCCTATGCCGTTCGGCCATCGCTCATCCATATATTTATATGTATATATTCTTATTCATTCCTTTACACTTGTGTGTATAAGGTAGTTGTTGTGAAATTGTTAGATTACTTGTTAGATATTACTGCATTGTCGGAACTAGAAGCACAAGCATTTCGCTACACTCGCATTAACATCTGCTAACCATGTGTATGTGTCCAATAACATTTGATTTTATTACCACTGATGTGTCGTCAGCAAATGTAATGATAGCATTGGAGTTGTGTTTGGACATGCAGTCGTGGGTAAACAGGGAACACAGGAGGGGACTAAGTACACACCATTGAGGGGCCCCAGTGTTGGGTGTGGGAGGTGTTTTGTCCCAGAGTCCTTAGCTTAGTGATGAACTCTGTGGGTACTATGGTGTTGAACGCTGAGCTGTAGTATATGAACAGTGTTCTCACATAGGTGTTCCTTTTGTCCAGGTGGGAAAGGGCAGTGTGGAGTGTGATTGAGATTGCGTCATCTGTGGATCTGTTGGGGCTGTATGCAAATTAGAGTGGGTCTAGGGTGTCCGGGAGGATGCTGTTGATGTGAGCCATGACCAGCCTGTCAAAGCACTTTAAATAAGTTAAAAAATAAGTGCTTATTCTTTTGGGTGCCGTTTTTAGAGGGGGATCGTAAAAGCGTTTTCATCTATAAGAGAGAGAGAGGTTGGGAGGGAGAGAGGGAGAGAGAGAGACAGAGAGAGGAGTTTTAGCTTCAGTTTAAGTGGTGGAGCCATAGATTAGGACTACATGCCTAAGAGCTGACATCAGTACCTTTCAAATGATAAGTGTCAGTGCTGCAGAATATACACACAGCAATATGTTGAGATGAAAAAGGAGAGATGTTCATGTTTTTTTCCAGGCCATAAGTGCTCCTCTCAGTAAACAATGCTTGGTTTGATCCACACTAACAAATCATGCATAGGTTGGCTATGTGAGCATAAACAAACACCTCACCAGAGTCCAAATATCAAGCCATGTGACATCATAGAAACGCAATTCAATGTACCGACGTCCTCGTCCTGCTGTTTTCTCTGGCTCTTCATAGTACAACTCTTTTGACAACAGAGGAGCTTTGCCAACCATCTATAACTGGGTGGAAAAGAAGAGATTTATACAGTGAAATTGAGAGATAAACGTAGTAATTGTTCACTGAAGGCTGGGTAAGGGAAGGTGTCAACGGATTAATAGACCATTGTGTTCACCTCACTGTAGCCCTGCCACCACTGGGTATTAATGAGAGAGGGATGGAGGAAGAGGGGGGGGGTATATAGAAGAGAGGGTTCTTTACAGGGGAAGAGGAGACTGGAGAGGGTAGAAGAGAGAGAGATGATATCATAGGGAAGGGAGGATGAGGAGAGGGATGATATCATAGGATAGGGAGGATGAGGAAAGAGATGATATCATAGGATAGGGAGGATGAGGAGAGGGATGATATCATAGGATAGGGAGGATGAGGAAAGAGATGATATCATAGGATATGGAGGATGAGGAAAGAGATGATATCATAGGATATGGAGGATGAGGAAAGAGATGATATCATAGGATATGTTAGGATGAGGAGAGAGATGATATCATAGGATATGTAGGATGAGGAGAGGGATGATATCATAGGATAGGGAGGATGAGGAGAGGGATGATATCATAGGATAGGGAGGATGAGGAAAGAGATGATATCATAGGATATGGAGGATGAGGAAAGAGATGATATCATAGGATATGTTAGGATGAGGAGAGAGATGATATCATAGGATATGGAGGATGAGGAGAGGGATGATATCATAGGATATGTTAGGATGAGGAGAGAGATGATATCATAGGATATGGAGGATGAGGAAAGAGATGATATCATAGGATATGGAGGATGAGGAAAGAGATGATATCATAGGATATGTTAGGATGAGGAAAGAGATGATATCATAGGATATGGAGGATGAGGAAAGAGATGATATCATAGGATATGTTAGGATGAGGAGAGAGATGATATCATAGGATATGGAGGATGAGGAGAGGGATGATATCATAGGATAGGGAGGAGAGGGATGATAATGGAGAAAGAGGGATGTAGAAGATGGGGTGAGGAGGCGGAGAGAGAGAGAATTATGTGTACAGACGAAGGGGCAGGCTGGGTGACAGATTGGAGGACATTGCTGTGGTGGAACAAGACTCCAAATGTGTTGTGAAGGCTCCTCCGGGCTGCTCGAGGAGCTAAACACACACACACACACACACACACACACACACACACACACACACACACACACACACACACACACACACACACACACACACAGACACACAGACAGAAGGCTGTGACAGAACAAGACAGAGCCGGAACAACCAGGATATAGGCACATAGCTATATACACACACACACAAAGCCAGACCAGGATATAGGCATACACATAGCTATAGAAATATACACGTATTCCTTCACCCAGAAATCACCCTGTACAGTCTCACATTCTGAGTCCTCAGTCTGTCTCCTCTGGGCTTTCAGTCCTGCAGTCGATCAATCCAGCTGCTATATATAGTGGAAGTGGGAAGTTTACATACACCTTAGCCAAATACATTTCAACTCAGTTTTTCACAACTCCTGACATTTAATCCTAGTAAACATTCCCTGTCCTAGGTCAGTTAGGATCACCGGTTTATTTTAAGAATGAAATGTCAGAATAATAGTAGAGAGAATGATTAATTTCAGCTTTTATTTATTTCATCACATTCCCAGTGGGTCAGAAGTTTACATACACTCAATTAGTATTTGGTAGCATTGCCTTTAAATTGTTTAACTTGGGTCAAACGTTCCGGGTAGCCTTCCACAAGCTTCCCACAATAAGTTTGGTAAATGTTGGCCCATTCCTGCTGGTGTAACTGAGTCAGGTTTTTTTAGTTCTGACCACAAATTTTCTAGAGGATTGAGTTCTGGGCTTTGTGATGGCCACTCCAATACATTGACTTTGTTGTCCTTAAGCAATTTTGCCACAACTTTGGAAGTATGCTTGAGTTCATTGTCCATTTGGAAGACCCATTTGCAACCAAGCTTTAACTTCCTGACTGATGTCTTGAGATGTTGCTTCAATATATCCACATAATTTTCCTACTTCATGATGCCATCTCTTTTGTGAAGTGCACCGGTCCATCCTGCAGCAAAGCACCCCCACAACATGATGCTGCCACCCCCACAACATGATGCTGCCACCCTCACAACATGATGCTGCCACCCTCACAACATGATGCTGCCACCCTCACAACATGATGCTGCCACCCCCACAACATGATGCTGCCATCCCCACAACATGATGCTGCCATCCCTACAACATGATGCTGCCACCCCTACAACATGATGCTGCCATCCCCACAACATGATGCTGCCACCCTCACAACATGATGCTGCCACCCCCACAACATGATGCTGCCACCCCCACAACATGATGCTGCCACCCCCACAACATGCTGCTGCCACCCCCACAACATGATGCTGCCACCCCCACAACATGATGCTGCCACCCCCACAACATGATGCTGCCACCCCCACAACATGCTGCTGCCACCCCCACAACATGCTGCTGCCACCCCCACAACATGATGCTGCCACCCCCACAACATGATGCTGCCACCCCCACAACATGCTGCTGCCACGCCCACAACATGATGCTGCCACCCCCACAACATGATGCTGCCACCCCCACAACATGATGCTGCCACCCCCACAACATGATGCTGCCACCCCCACAACATGATGCTGCCACCCCCACAACATGATGCTGCCACCCCCGTTCTTTACGTTTGGGATGGTGTTCTTTGGCTTGCAAGCTTCTCCCCCTTTTCCTCCAAACATAACGGTGGCCAAACAGTTCTATTTTTGTTTCGTCAGACCAGAGGACATTTCTTCAAAAACTATGATCTTTGTCCCCATGTGCAGTTGCAAACCGTAGTCTGGCTTATTTATGTTTTTTTTTGAAGTGGCTTCTTCCTTGCTGAGCGGCTTTTCAGGTTATGTTGATATAGGACTCATTTTACTGTGGATATAGGTACTTTTGTACCTGTTTCCTCCAGCATCATGACAATGTCCTTTGCTGTTGTTTTGGTGACTTGATGGAAATTTTTCGCACCATAGTACATTCATCTCTAGGAGACAGACTGCGTCTCTTTCCTGAGCGGTATGACGGCTGCATGATCCCATGGTGTTTATGCTTGCGTACTATTGTTTATACAGATGAATGTGGTACCTTCAGGCATTTGGAAATTGCTCCCAAGGATGAACCAGACTAGACCCCTATTTAATGAATACAATATATACAGTATATAGTAGATGCAATAGACCCCTATTGAATACAGTATATAGTAGACACTATAGACCCCTATTTATTGAATACAGTATATAGTAGACACTATAGACCCTTATTTATTGAATACAGTATGTAGTTGATGCTATAGGCCCCTATGTATTGAATACAGTATATAGTAGATGCTATAGACCCCTATTTATTGAAAACAGTATATCGTAGACACTAGACCCCTATTTATTGAATACAGTATATCGTAGACACTAGACCCCTATTTATTGAATACAGTATATCGTAGACACTATACCCCTATTTATTGAATACAGTATATAGTAGACACTATACCTCTATTTATTGAATACAGTATATAGTAGACACTAGACCCCTATTTATTGAATACAGTATATAGTAGACACTATAGACCCCTATTTATTGAATACCGTATATAGTAGACGCTATAGACCCCTATTTATTGAATACAGTATATATTAGACACTAGACCCCTATTTATTGAGTACAGTATATAGTAGACACTATAGACCCCTATTTATTGAATACAGTATATAGTAGACACTATAGACCCCTATTTATTGAATACAGTATATAGTAGACACTATACCCCTATTTATTGAATACAGTATATAGTAGACGCTATAGACCCCTATTTATTGAATACAGTATATAGTAGACACTATACCCCTATTTATTGGCCACTAGGGTGTGATAAGAGATGTGGCCACTAGGGTGTGATAAGAGATTTGACCACTAGGGTGTAATAAGAGATGTGGCCACTAGGGTGTGATAATAGTTGTGACCACTAGGCTGTCAAAGAGTTTTGATAAGAGATGTGAACACTAGGGTGTGATAAGAGTTGTGAACACTAGGGTGTGATAAGAGTTGTGACCACTAGGGTGTGATAAGAGTTGTGACCAGTAGGGTGTGATAAGAGTTGTGACCACTAGGGTGTGATAAGAGTTGTGACCACTAGGGTGTGATAAGAGTTGTGAAGGTGTGATAAGAGTTGTGACCACTAGGGTGTGATAAGAGTTGTGACCACTAGGGTGTGATAAGAGTTGTGACCACTAGGGTGTGATAAGAGATGTGACCACTAGGGTGTGATAAGAGATGTGACCACTAGGGTGTGATAATAGTTGTGACCACTAGGGTGTTAAAGAGTTTTGATAAGAGATGTGAACACTAGGGTGTGATAAGAGTTGTGACCACTAGGGTGTGATAAGAGTTGTGACCACTAGGGTGTGATAAGAGTTGTGACCACTAGGATGTGATAAGGGTTGTGACCACTAGGGTGTGATAAGAGATGTGACCACTAGGGTGTGATAATAGTTGTGACCACTAGGGTGTTAAAGAGTTTTGATAAGAGATGTGACCACTAGGATGTGATAAGGGTTGTGACCACTAGGGTGTGATAAGAGATGTGACCACTAGGGTGTGATAATAGTTGTGACCACTAGGGTGTTAAAGAGTTTTGATAAGAGATGTGAACACAAGGGTGTGATAAGAGTTGTGACCACTAGGGTGTGATAAGAGATGTGACCACTAGGGTGTGATAATAGTTGTGACCACTAGGGTGTTAAAGAGTTTTGATAAGAGATGTGAACACTAGGGTGTGATAAGAGTTGTGACCACTAGGGTGTGATAAGAGTTGTGACCAGTAGGGTGTGATAAGAGTTGTGACCACTAGGGTGTGATAAGAGTTGTGACCAGTAGGGTGTGATAAGAGATGTGACCACTAGGGTGTGATAAGAGTTGTGACCAGTAGGGTGTGATAAGAGATGTGACCACTAGGGTGTGATAAGAGTTGTGACCAGTAGGGTGTGATAAGAGTTGTGACCACTAGGGTGTGATAAGAGTTGTGACCACTAGGGTGTGATAAGAGTTGTAACCACTAGGGTGTGATAAGAGTTGTGACCAGTAGGGTGTGATAAGAGATGTGAACACTAGGGTGTGATAAGAGTTGTGACCACTAGGGTGTGATAAGAGTTGTGACCACTAGGGTGTGATAAGAGTTGTGACCAGTAGGGTGTGATAAGAGTTGTGACCAGTAGGGTGTGATAAGAGTTGTGACCACTAGGGTGTGATAAGAGTTGTGACCACTAGGGTGTGATAAGAGTTGTGACCACTAGGGTGTGATAAGAGATGTGACCACTAGGGTGTGATAAGAGTTGTGACCACTAGGGTGTGATAAGAGTTGTGACCACTAGGGTGTGATAAGAGTTGTGACCACTAGGGTGGGATAAGAGTTGTGACCAGTAGGGTGTGATAAGAGATGTGAACACTAGGGTGTGATAAGAGATGTGACCACTAGGGTGTGATAAGAGTTGTGACCAGTAGGGTGTGATAAGAGATGTGACCACTAGGGTGTGATAGGAGTTGTGACCAGTAGGGTGTGATAAGAGTTGTGACCACTAGGGTGTGATAAGAGTTGTGACCACTAGGGTGTGATAAGAGTTGTGACCACTAGGGTGTGATAAGAGTTGTGACCGGTAGGGTGTGATAAGAGATGTGACCACTAGGGTGTGATAAGAGTTGTGACCACTAGGGTGCGATAAGTGTTGTCACCCGTAGGGTGCGATAAGAGTTGTGACCAGTAGGGTGCGATAAGAGTTGTGACCACTAGGGTGTGATAAGAGTTGTGACCACTAGGGTGTGATAAGAGTTGTGACGACTAGGGTGTGATAAGTGTTGTGACCAGTAGGGTGTGATAAGAGTTGTGACCAGTGGGATCTTTAACACCCTATCTTGCTCCTCTCTTCTACAGGGTGAATGGATCTCTTCCCAGCACCGTGGAGATTCTTAACAACTCTCTGATCTTCAAGGGCGCGGTGACCTATGAGCTAGCTGGGACGTACGTGTGTGCTGCCACCAATGGGATTGGGACTCGTACTGGTCTGGTCCAGGTTAATGTTACTGGTAGGTGACCCACTGGTACAAGCTTCTTCTTCTCTGCTCTGGGATTCTGTTCTCTCTGCTCTGGTCTTCTGGTTTGTCTCTGCTCTGGGCTTCGGGTTTGTCTTTATTCTGGGATTCTGGTCTCTCTCTACTCTGGGATTCTGGGCTCTCTGCTCAGGGCTTCTGGTTTATCTCTGCCCTGGGCTTCTGCTTTCTCTCTGCTCTGGGCTTCTGGTTTCTCTCTGCCCTGGGCTTCTGGTTTATCTCTGCTGTGGGCTTCTGGTTTCTCTCTGCCCTGGGCTTCTGCTTTCTCTCTGCTCTGGGCTTCTGGTTTATCTCTGCTCTGAGCTTCTGGTTTATCTCTGCCCTGGGCTTCTGGTTTCTCTCTGCCCTGGGCTTCTGGTTTCTCTCTGCTCTGGGCTTCTGGTTTCTCTCTGCTCTGGGCTTCTGGTTAATCTCTGCTCTGGGCTTCTGGTTTCTCTCTGCTCTGTATTGCCACTAACCTACTTGGTTATCTCACATAGTGAGACCATTGCCATATATGGATCTGTGCCATTTAATTTGAACTGGACTGTGTTTAGAGCATGAGTGGTCGTGAGTAGATGCACTTGTTTTAAGATCAAAGCAAGAGCTGCATGTAGCTATGTGTGCATATTTGTTCATATCCTTTGCCAGTTAGTGAGATATTAGCCCGGTTATATATAGATACTTTGTAGCCAGCAATAGGGGAGTGATTGCCTTCTACAAAAGCACACAACGTGAACATCTCAACATCTTTGAAAAGAAAGTCAGGTAAAGAGCATTTTTTTCTGTCTTAAAGGGGCAGTGTTGTATTTTGAGACAGGCTTGAACAAGCTAAGTAGCCAATAGGCAGAGGGTAGCAATATTTGTCTGATTCTCTTTAATAATGGAATGGGAATAATAATGCATTTTATTTTGTGAAGTGGTTTCTTACATCAAACAACACAACATTTTCAGTTAACTCCTTGTCTGAAGGTTATTGTCAAGCCCTGCATGATTTCTGCCCTCAAAAGTATCATGCAATGTCGGCCTACATCGAACACCACACACTGGCTGCTACTGTAGGCTTAATGATATAACAGACCTTTCCATGTTCAAGTGTTATGAGATGCATTTTCTCCTTCATGACATGGCATAGGCCAGACACAACATCACGCATTCATAAACAAAATAAACAAGAATGACAGTTTAATGACTCTGACCCCTCTCTTCCACATGACATAGCTGTCCCTCCTCTACTGAATGTTACACATCCCCTTAATGCCCATGGTCCCTGAGTGTTGCACATAATGCTATTGCACAACCATATATGTCCAGTATTATTTTACACAGTTAGTTGTATTTCACACACACATACACACTGCAATCCCTGTCATCCTCACCCAAAATAACTTGCATTGCTTTGTATGTTGTCTCATGTTGTGTATTTCAATACTGCTCTCTGCCTGGTGTGATCGTTACACCTCTAACTTTTACAGCTATAACCTTTACAGTACCAACCTTTACAGTACCAACCTTTACAGTACCAACCTTTACAGTACTAAACTTTACAGTACTAACCTTTACAGTACTAACCTTTACAGTACTAACCTTTACAGTACTAACCTTTACAGTACTAACCTTTACAGCTATAACCTTTACAGTACTAAACTTTACAGTACCAACCTTTACAGTACCAACCTTTACAGTACCAACCTTTACAGTACCAACCTTTACAGTACCAACCTTTACAGTACTAAACTTTACAGTACCAACCTTTACAGTACCAACCTTTACAGTACTAAACTTTACAGTACCAACCTTTACAGTACCAACCTTTACAGTACCAACCTTTACAGTACTAAACTTTACAGTACCAACCTTTACAGTACCAACCTTTACAGTACTAACCTTTACAGTACTAACCTTTACGGTACTAACCTTTACAGTACTAACCTTTACAGTACTAAACTTTACAGTACCAACCTTTACAGTACTAACCTTTACAGTACTAACCTTTACAGTACTAACCTTTACAGTACTAACCTTTACAGTACTAACCTTTACAGTACCAACCTTTACAGTACTAACCTTTGCAGTACTAACCTTGACAGTACCAAACTTTACAGTACTAACCTTTACAGTACTAACCTTTACAGTACTAACCTTTACAGTACTAACCTTTACAGTACTAACCTTTACAGTACCAACCTTTACAGTACTAACCTTTACAGTGCTAACCTTTACAGTACCAACCTTTACAGTACCAACCTTTACAGCTATAACCTTTACAGTACTAACCTTTACAGTACCAACCTTTACAGTACCAATCTTTACAGTACTAACCTTTACAGTACTAACCTTTACAGTACTAACCTTTTACAGTACTTGTTCAATCCCAGCTGATCAAACCTTTACAGTACTAAGCCGTACAGTACTAACATTTACAGTACTAACCTTTACAGTACTAACCTTTACAGTGCTAACCTTTACAGTACCAACCTTTACGGTGCTAACCTTTACAGTGCCAACCTTTACAGCTATAACCTTTACAGTACTAACCTTTACAGTACTAACCTTTACAGTACCAAACTTTACAGCACTAACCTTTACAGTACTAACCTTTACAGTACTAACCTTTACAGTACTAACCTTTACAGTACCAAACTTTACAGTACTAACCTTTACAGTACTAAACTTTACAGTACTAACCTTTACAGTACCAACCTTTACAGTACCAACCTTTACAGTACCAAACTTTACAGTACTAACCTTTACGGTACTAACCTTTACAGTACTAACCTTTACAGTACTAACCTTTACAGTACTAACCTTTATAGTACTAAACTTTACAGTACCAACCTTTACAGTACTAACCTTTACAGTACTAACCTTTACAGTACTAACCTTTACAGTACTAACCTTTACAGTACTAACCTTTACAGTACCAACCTTTACAGTACTAACCTTTGCAGTACTAACCTTGACAGTACCAAACTTTACAGTACTAACCTTTACAGTACTAACCTTTACAGTACTAACCTTTACAGTACTAACCTTTACAGTACTAACCTTTACAGTACCAACCTTTACAGTACTAACCTTTACAGTGCTAACCTTTACAGTACCAACCTTTACAGTACCAACCTTTACAGCTATAACCTTTACAGTACTAACCTTTACAGTACCAACCTTTACAGTACCAATCTTTACAGTACTAACCTTTACAGTACTAACCTTTACAGTACTAACCTTTTACAGTACTTGTTCAATCCCAGCTGATCAAACCTTTACAGTACTAAGCCGTACAGTACTAACATTTACAGTACTAACCTTTACAGTACTAACCTTTACAGTGCTAACCTTTACAGTACCAACCTTTACGGTGCTAACCTTTACAGTGCCAACCTTTACAGCTATAACCTTTACAGTACTAACCTTTACAGTACTAACCTTTACAGTACCAAACTTTACAGCACTAACCTTTACAGTACTAACCTTTACAGTACTAACCTTTACAGTACTAACCTTTACAGTACCAAACTTTACAGTACTAACCTTTACAGTACTAAACTTTACAGTACTAACCTTTACAGTACCAACCTTTACAGTACCAACCTTTACAGTACCAAACTTTACAGTACTAACCTTTACGGTACTAACCTTTACAGTACTAACCTTTACAGTACTAACCTTTACAGTACTAACCTTTATAGTACTAAACTTTACAGTACCAACCTTTACAGTACTAACCTTTACAGTACTAACCTTTACAGTACCAACCTTTACAGCTATAACCTTTACAGTACCAACCTTTACAGTACTAACCTTTGCAGTACTAACCTTTACAGTACTAACCTTTACAGTACCAACCTTTACAGTACTAACCTTTACAGTACCAACCTTTACAGTACCAACCTTTACAGCTATAACCTTTACAGTACCAACCTTGACAGTACCAACCTTTACAGTACCAATCTTTACAGTACTAACCTTTACAGTACTAACCTTTACAGTACTAACCTTTTACAGTACTTGTTCAATCCCAGCTGATCAAACCTTTACAGTACTAAGCCGTACAGTACTAACCTTTACAGTACTAACCTTTACAGTACCAATCTTTACAGTACCAACCTTTACAGTACTTGTTCAAACCTAACACCTCTAACCTTTACAGTACAACCTTCACAGTACTAACCTTCACAGTACTAACCTTTACAGTACTAACCTTTACAGTACCAACCTTTACAGTACCAACCTTTACAGTACCAATCTTTACAGTACTAACCTTTACAGTACCAACCTTTACAGTACTAACCTTTACAGTACCAACATTTACAGTACCAATCTTTACAGTACTAACCTTTACAGTACTAACCTTTACAGTACTAACCTTTACAGTACTAACCTTTACAGTACTAACCTTTTACAGTACTTGTTCAATCCCAGCTGATCAAACCTTTACAGTACTAAGCCGTACAGTACTAACCTTTACAGTACTAACCTTTACAGTACCAATCTTTACAGTACTAACCTTTACAGTACTTGTTCAAACCTAACACCTCTAACCTTTACAGTACAACCTTCACAGTACTAACCTTCACAGTACTAACCTTTACAGTACTAACCTTTACAGTACTAACCTTTACAGTACCAACCTTTACAGTACCAACCTTTACAGTACCAATCTTTACAGTACTAACCTTTACAGTACTAACCTTTACAGTACTAACCTTTACAGTACTAACCTTTACAGTACTAACCTTTACAGTACCAACCTTTACAGTACTAACCTTTACAGTACTAACCTTTACAGTACTTGTTCAAACCTAACACCTCTAACCTTTACAGTACCAACCTTTATAGTACTAAACTTTACAGTACCAACCTTTACAGTACTAACCTTTACAGTACTAACCTTTTACAGTACTTGTTCAAAGCTTGGGTAGTTATTTTTAGCGGCTTGTGTCTTTTTTTCAAGGAATGTTTCACTTTCTCTGGTCATTAGAGTAACAACATGAATTGGTGCATGAGGCAGAAATAATGCATTATGACTTAGCTAGAAGACTGTCTCCCCTTTTCTCAGGGTAGGGAGGGAGGGTGAGTTGGGTGAGATGCAGCCTCGCTGCTGCTCCCTCCCTACAGACTGACCATCAGATGCTCCCTCCCTACAGACTGACCATCAGATGCTCCCTCCCCACAGACTGACCATCATACAGACTGAACATCAGATGCTCCCTCCCTACAGACTGACCATCAGATGCTCCCTCCCCACAGACTGACCATCAGATGCTCCCTCCCCACAGACTTACCATCAGATTTTCCCTTCCAACAGACTGATCATCATACAGACTGACCATCAGATGCTCCCTCCCCACAGACTGACCATCAGATGCTCCCTCCCCGCAGACTGACCATCAGATGCTCCCTCCCCACAGACTGACCATCATACAGACTGACCATCAGATGCTCCCTCCCCACAGACTGACCATCATACCGACTGACCATCAGATGATCCCTCCCCACAGACTGACCATCAGATGCTCCCTCCCCACAGACTGACCATCATACAGACTGACCATCAGATGCTCCCTCCCCACAGACTGACCATCATACAGACTGAACATCAGATGCTCCCTCCCTACAGACTGACCATCAGATGCTCCCTCCCCACAGACTGACCATCAGATGCTCCCTCCCCACAGACTTACCATCAGATTTTCCCTTCCAACAGACTGATCATCATACAGACTGACCATCAGATGCTCCCTCCCCGCAGACTGACCATCAGATGCTCCCTCCCCACAGACTGACCATCATACAGACTGACCATCAGATGCTCCCTCCCCACAGACTGACCATCATACCGACTGACCATCAGATGATCCCTCCCCACAGACTGACCATCAGATGCTCCCTCCCCACAGACTGACCATCAGATGTTCCCTTTCTACAGACTGACCATCAGATGCTCCCTCCCCACAGACTGACCATCAGATGCTCCCTCCCCACAGACTGACCATCATACCGACTGACCATCAGATGCTCCCTCCCTGCAGACTGACCATCAGATTTTCCCTCCCCACAGACTGACCATCAGATGCTCCCTCCCCACAGACTGACCATCATACAGACTGAACATCAGATGCTCCCTCCCTGCAGACTGACCATCAGATGCTCCCTCCCCACAGACTGACCATCAGATGCTCCCTCCCCACAGACTGACCATCAGATGCTCCCTCCCCACAGACTGACCATCAGATGCTCCCTCCCCACAGACTGACCATCATACAGACTGAACATCAGATGCTCCCTCCCTACAGACTGACCATCAGATGCTCCCTCCCCACAGACTGACCATCAGATGCTCCCTCCCCACAGACTGACCATCATACAGACTGACCATCAGATGCTCCCTCCCCACAGACTGACCATAAGATGCTCCCTCCCCACAGACTGACCATAAGATGCTCCCTCCCTACAGACTGACCATCATACAGACTGACCATCAGATGTTCCCTTTCTACAGACCTACTATCAGATGCTCCCTCCCCACAGACTGACCATCATACAGACTGACCATCAGATGCTCCCTCCCCACAGACTGACCATCAGATGCTCCCTCCCCACAGACTGACCATCAGATGCTCCCTCCCCACAGACTGACCATCAGATGCTCCCTCCCCACAGACTGACCATCAGATGCTCCCTCCCCACAGACTGACCATCAGATGCTCCCTCCCCACAGACTGACCATCAGATGCTCCCTCCCTACAGACTGACCATCAGATGCTCCCTCCCCACAGACTGACCATCATACAGACTGACCATCAGATGCTCCCTCCCCACAGACTGACCATCATACAGACTGACCATCAGATGCTCCCTCCCCACAGACTGACCATCAGATGCTCCCTCCCCACAGACTGACCATCATACAGACTGACCATCAGATGTTCCCTTCCTACAGACTGACCATCATACAGACTGACCATCAGATGCTCCCTTCCTACAGACTGACTATCAGGTGCTCCCTCCCCACAGACTGACCATCATACAGACTGACCATCAGATGCTCCCTCCCCACAGACTGACCATCATACAGACTGAACATCAGATGCTCCCTCCCTACAGACTGAGCATCAGATGTTCCCTCCCCACAGACTGACCATCATACAGACTGACCATCAGATGCTCCCTCCCCATAGACTGACCATCAGATGCTCCCTCCCCACAGTGGTCTGTTACCCACATTTTTTAAAATGATTTCCAAATTTTTCTGAGAAGAACAACATTGTCAGTGCAATTTAAGCATAACCAATATGATAATGCATTGGACCTGTAGTCTACTGCACAAACCCCCGTGTTAATGCATTGGACTTGTAGACTATTGCACCAACCCCGGTGATAATGCATTGGTCCTATAGTCTACCACAAACCCTGTTTCTACATAACTGTTTTCAATTGGTTAATGTTGCATAAACTTACGTTTTTTAAGTCATGTTTACAAATAAAACGTGTGGTAGATATCGGCTTGCATTGTGACTCAGAAAGTGATCAGTTTTCAGTTTTCAATCCCCCCCAAAAAACATTTCCACTGCATTTCAGCCCTGCCACAAAAGGACCAGCTGACATCATGTCAGTGATTCTCTCGTTAACACAGGTGTGAGTGTTAACGAAGGACAAGGCTGGAGATCACTCTGTCATGCTGATTGAGTTCGAATAACAGACTGGAAGCTTCAAAAGGAGGGTGGTGCCTGGAATCATTATTCTTCCTCTGTCAACCATGGTTACCTGCAAGGGGACATGTTGTAGAAGGGGTTTGTCAAGGGGACATGTTGTAGAAGGGGTTTGTTACATTGTATTTTAGATTATCAGATTGACATGGCGATGTAACCTGCCAGTGTCCTGCCAGTGTCCTGCCAGACATAAAGTATGATCAAATGTGAGATGTAAAGAAGGAAGCTAGAGATGGGAGAAGAAGGAGACAGAAATAGAAGGTGAGAGAGAAAGACAGAAACAGTAAGAGAGGGAGAGAGGGATAGAAATAGATACAAAGAAAGATATAGAGAGGGAGAGAAAGAGAGGCAAAGAGAGAAAGAGGGAGAGACACAGACAGAGGGAGAGACACAGACAGAGGGAGAGACACAGACAGAGAGGGAGAGACACAGACAGAGAGGGAGAGACACAGACAGAGAGGGAGAGACACAGACAGAGAGGGAGAGACACAGATAGAGAGGGAGAGAGAGATAAAGGGAGGGAGAGGAAGAGAGGGAGAGGGGGCGAAAGAGATATCAGAGAGAGGAGAGAAAGAGGGAGAGACACAGACAGAGAGAGAGAGACACAGACAGAGAGGGAGAGACACAGACAGAGAGGGAGAGACACAGACAGAGGGAGAGACACAGACAGAGAGGGAGAGAGAGACAGAGAGGGAGAGAGATACAGAGAGGGAGGGAAGGACAGACAGAGAGGGAGGGAGGGACACAGACAGAGAGGGGGGGAGAGACACAGACAGAGAGGGAGGGAGAGACACAGACAGAGAGGGAGGGAGAGACACAGACAGAGAGGGAGGGAGAGACAGACAGAGAGGGAGGGAGAGACAGACAGAGAGGGAGGGAGAGACAGACAGAGAGGGAGGGAGAGACACAGACAGAGAGGGAGGGAGAGACACAGACAGAGAGGGAGGGAGAGACACAGACAGAGAGGGAGGGAGAGACAGACAGAGAGGGAGGGAGAGACAGACAGAGAGGGAGGGAGAGACAGACAGAGAGGGAGGGAGAGACACAGACAGAGAGGGAGGGAGAGACACAGACAGAGAGGGAGGGAGAGACAGATAGAGAGGGAGGGAGAGACACAGACAGAGAGGGAGGGAGAGACACAGACAGAGAGGGAGGGAGAGACACAGACAGAGAGGGAGGGAGAGACAGACAGAGAGGGAGGGAGAGACACAGACAGAGAGGGAGGGAGAGACACAGACAGAGAGGGAGGGAGAGACACAGACAGAGAGGGAGGGAGAGACACAGACAGAGAGGGAGGGAGAGACAGACAGAGAGGGAGGGAGAGACACAGACAGAGAGGGAGAGAGACACAGACAGAGAGGGAGAGACACAGATAGAGAGGGAGAGAGAGATAAAGGGAGGGAGAGGAAGAGAGGGAGAGAGAGGGGGCGAAAGAGATAAGAGAGAGAGAAGAGAGAGATGTGGGAGAAATAGGGGGGAGAGAGAGACAGGCAGAGAGGGAGAGAGAGAAAGGGGAGTGTCAGAGAAAGAGGGAGAGAGAGAAATAGACACAGAAAGAGAGGGAGGGATGTACAGAGAGGGAGAGAAAGTGACAGAAAGATAGAGAGGGAGAGAGAGATAGAGAGGGAGAGACACAGAAAGAGATAGATAGAGAGGGAGAGAAAGAGAGAGAGAGGGGCGTAGAGAGGGTGAGAGAAAGATAGAGAAGGATGTGGCCGATGACAATGTGTCATCTAATGGACGCTAACTTATAGCGTTATTCTCTTACCTTTTTATTAGCCTGCCATCCAGCCTTAGGGAGGGAGGCAAGTCGAGAGGTGTAGTGAAGAAATACCAACGGAACGCTTTAAGCTCATTAAGAACAGAGACTAAAGGTCATTCAAAGAATAGAGTCAATTAAATAAATGACCCATTTTACACGAACAGCAATTTTTTTAATAAATGATTCATTGTTGAGATTTACTGTCGACTTCCGATGAGGATCAGCAGACAAACATCATTTTAAGTATATATAAAATGACATCATTTTGATGCATAGAATGAAAACCTTGATATTGACTGATTAATCTCTCTGATGCATTAGAATATAATGGATGGCCCTGTGGTTGTGTTATATACAGTATGGAGAGACTGACCGAGAGAAGTGTTGTTGACCTTTAAAGATTATTCACACTGAATAGGGTGATATCTCTCTAACCAAGTTCATTAAAGGTTTCTCTCATGACTGTGTTGTTTTGCGGGAACAAACCGTCGACCCAAGCGGCTCTGCTGATCTGAAAGCTTCATCCGGTCGTTAACGTTCACCATGAATGATGGGTTTGGAAAATATGTGGTTCTCTGCTATTCACCCTCTGAGACACCAACCCAGTGTGATTCTCTGCTATTCGCCCTCTGAGACACCAACCCAGTGTGGCTCTCTGCTATTCACCCTCTGAGACACCAACCCAGTGTGGCTCTCTGCTATTCACCCTCTGAGACACCAACCCAGTGTGGTTCTCTGCTATTCATTCTCTCTCTCTCTCTCTCTCTCTCTCTCTCTCTCATGCCTACTATCTCTCCCTTTATCTCGCTCTCTCTTTCTCTCTCTCCTTCCATCCCTCTCGCCATACTCAGTGATGTGTCTCAGCTGTGTTGGGAAAATGTCTTGCCAAAGAGAAACCAAATGACCGTTTAAATGGGGAGTTAATTAGTTTACCCCTCTCATCAGGGTTAGATCATTATTTCCCCACAATAGAGTGTGTTGATATCTGAGCATCTTTGAGCAACCCTTTAACCCCTGTATGATGTGGGCTGGACTCCAAGGATGCATCCCAACTGGCACACGTTTCCTATTCCCTTGATAGTGCACTACTATCACTGAAGGGTGATTTGGTCATCTGACTGCTGGGAAGGGGTTTAAAGTAGGTAGGGGCTGTGCTATATGTTGTTAAAGGAGATACGGGCTGTGCTATATGTTGTTAAAGGAGATACGGGCTGTGCTATATGTTGTTAAAGGAGATACGGGCTGTGCTATATGTTGTTAAATGAGATACGGGCTGTGTTATATGTTAAAGGAGATACGGTCTGTGTTATATGTTGTTAAATGAGATACGGACTGTGTTATATGTTGTTAAATGAGATACATGCTGTGTTATATGTTTGTAAAGGAGATATGGGCTGTGTTGTATGTTAAATGAGATATGGGCTGTGTTATATGTTAAATGAGATAAAGGCTGTGTTATATGTTAAATGAGATATGGGCTGTGTTATATGTTAAATGAGATATGGGTTGTGTTATATGTTCAATGAGATATGGGCTGTGTTATATGTTAAATGAGATATGGGCTGTGTTATATGTTCAATGAGATATGGGCTGTGTTATATGTTCAATGAGATATGGGCTGTGTTATATGTTTGTAAAGGAGATAGGGACTGTGCTATATGTTGTTAAAGGAGATATGAGGTGCCCCAGTGTTGAGGATCAGCGTGGCAGATGTGTTGTTACCTACCCTTACCATCTGGGGGAGGCCTATCAGGAAGTCCAGGATCCAGTTGCAGAGGGAGATGTTTAGTCCCAGGATCCTTAGCTTATAGATGAGCTTTATGGTGTTGAACGCTGAGCTAAATTCGATGAACAGCTTTCTAACATAGGTGTTCCTTTTGTCCAGGTGGGAAAGGGCAGTGTGGAGTGCGATTGACATTGCGTCATTTGTGGATCTGTTGGGGCGGTATGTGAATTGGAGTGGGTCTAGGGTGTCCGTGAGAGCTATGGGTGGGTAGTCATTTCAGCAGGTTACCTTGGTGTTCTTGAAACTTGTAGGTATTACAGACACAGCAAGGGACAGGGTGAAAATGTCAGTGAAGACACTTGCCAGTTGGTCAGCGCATGCTTGGAGTACACATCCTGGTAATCCGTCTGCCCCTGCGGCCTTGTGAATGTTGACCTGTTTAAAGGTCTTACTCACATCGGCCACGGCGAACGCTCATGAATGCTTCAGTGTTGTTTGCCTCATAGAGCGCATAGGAGTAATTTGGCTAGTCTGGTAGGCTTGTGTCACTGGGCAGCTTGCGGCTGGGCTTCCATTTTTAGTCAGTAATAGTTTGCAAATACAGTTTGCATTCCCCTCGGGTATGTACTTAGAGACCTGGAGGTGTGGTGCCAGGACAACAACCTCTCCCTCAATGTGATCAAGACAAAGGATATGATTGTGGATTACAGGAAAAGGACGGCCGGCATTCTCATTGACGGGGCTGTTGTGGTGCAGGTTGAGAGCTTTAATTAAGTTCCTTGATGTCCACATCACCAACAAACTATCATGGTTGAAACACACCAAAACAGTCGTGAAAAGGGCACGACAATGCCTATTCCGCCTCAGGAGACTGAAAAGATTTGGTATTGGTCCTCAGAAAAGGACCAAAAAGTTCCAGGGTCAGTACCAGGGTCAGTTCCAGTATATGAACAGGGTCAGTACCAGGGTCAGTTACAGGGTCAGTTCCAGGGTCAGCTACAGGGTCAGTACAAGGGTCAGCTACAGTATATGAACAGGGTCAGTTCCAGGGTCAGTACCAGGGTCAGTTCCAGGGTCAGCTACAGGGTCAGTGCCAGGGTCAGCTACAGTATATGAACAGGGTCAGTACCAGGGTCAGTTACAGGGTCAGGTCCAGGGTCAGCTACAGGGACAGTTCCAGGGTCAGTTCCAGGGACAGTTCCAGGGTCAGTTCCAGGGACAGCTACAGGGTCAGTACCAGGGTCAGCTACAGTATATGAACAGGGTCAGTTACAGGGTCAGTTACAGGGTCAGCTACAGGGTCAGTACCAGGGTCAGCTACAGTATATGAACAGGGTCAGTACCAGGGTCAGTTCCAGGGTCAGCTACAGTGTATAAACAGGGTCAGTATCAGGGTCAGCTACAGTGTATAAACAGGGTCAGTTCCAGGGTCAGTACCAGGGTCAGTTCCAGGGTCAGTTCCAGGGACAGTTCCAGGGTCAGTTCCAAGGACAGTTCCAGGGTCAGTTCCAGGGACAGTTCCAGGGACAGTTAGGGAGATAGTGAGGAGAGAGTGAGAGAGAAGGGGAAATGAAATGTGGGTAAGAGGGATAAAGTGGGGGGAGAGAGAGAGGAATAAGGATTTAAAGTGGAGGGAGTTAGAGAGGGATAGGGAGATAGTGGGGGTAGAGAGAGGGGTAGGGATATAGTGGGGGTGGAGAGAGGGATAAGGATTTAAAGTGGAGGGAGTTAGAGAGGGATATGGAGATAGTGGGGGTGGAGAGAGGGAAAGGGAGATAGTGGGGGTGGAGAGAGGTATAGGGAGATAGTGGTGGTGGAGAGAGGGATATGGAGATAGTGGGTGTGGAGAGAGGGATAGGGAGATAGTGGGGGTGGATAGAGGGATAGGGAGATAGTGAGGGTGGAGAGAGGGATAGGGATATAGTGGGGGTGGAGAGAGGGATAAGGATTTAAAGTGGAGGGAGTTAGAGAGGGATATGGAGATAGTGGGGGTGGAGAGAGGGATATGGAGATAGTGGGGGTAGAGAGAGGGATAGGGAGATAGTGGGGGTGGAGAGAGGGATAGGGAGATAGTGGGGGTGGAGAGAGGGATAGGGAGATAGTGGGGGTGGAGAGAGAGATAGGGAGATAGTGGGGGTATAGAGAGGGATAGGGAGATAGTGGGGGTATAGAGAGGGATAGGGAGATAGTGGGGGTGGAGAGAGGGATAGGGATATAGTGGGGGTGGAGAGTGGGATACGGATTTAAAGTGGAGGGAGTTAGAGAGGGATATGGAGATAGTGGGGGAGTTAGAGAGGGATATGGAGATAGTGGGGGTGGATAGAGGGAAAGGGAGATAGTGGGGGTGGAGAGAGGGATATGGAGATAGTGGGGGTGGAGAGAGTGATAGGGAGATAGTGGGGGTGGATAGAGGGATAGGGAGATAGTGAGGGTGGAGAGAGGGATATGGATATAGTGGGGGTGGAGAGAGGGATAAGGATTTAAAGTGGAGGGAGTTAGAGAGGGATATGGAGATAGTGGGGGTGGAGAGAGGGATAGGGAGATAGTGGGGGTAAGAGAGGGATAGGGAGATAGTGGGGGTGGAGAGAGGGATAGGGAGATAGTGGGGGTGGAGAGAGGGATAGGGAGATAGTGGGGGTGGAGAGAGAGATAGGGAGATAGTGGGGGTATAGAGAGGGATAGGGAGATAGTGGGGGTAGAGAGAGGGATAGGGAGATAGTGGGGGTGGAGAGGGGTAGGGAGATAGTGGGGGTGGAGAGAGGGATAGGGATATAGTGGGGGTGGAGAGAGGGATAAGGATGTAAAGTGGAAGGAGTTAGAGAGAGATATGGCGATAGTGAGGGAGTTAGAGATTGATATGGAGATAGTGGGGGTGGAGAGAGGGAAAGGGATATAGTGGGGGTGGAGAGAGGGAAAGGGAGATAGTGGGGGTGGAGAGAGGGATAGGGAGATAGTGGGGGTGGAGAGAGGGATATGGAGATAGTGGGGGTGGAGAGAGGGATAGGGAGATAGTGGGGGTGGATAGAGGGATAGGGAGATAGTGAGTGTGGAGAGAGGGATAGGGATATAGTGGGGGTGGAGAGGGATAGGGAGATAGTGGGGGTAGAGAGAGAGATAGGGAGATAGTGGGGGTATAGAGAGGGATAGGGAGATAGTGGGGGTAGAGAGAGGGATAGGGAGATAGTGGGGGTGGAGAGTGGGATACGGATTTAAAGTGGAGGGAGTTAGAGAGAGATATGGCGATAGTGGGGGTGGAGAGAGGGATAGGGAGATAGTGGGGGTAGAGAGAGGGATGGGGAGATAGTGGGGGTGGAGAGAGGGATGGGAGATAGTGGGGGTGGAGAGAGGGATAGGGTGATAGTGGGGGTGGGGAGAGGGATGGGAGATAGTGGGGGGTGGAGAGAGAGATAGGGAGATAGTGGGGGTATAGAGAGGGATAGGAAGATAGTGGGGGTAGAGAGAGGGATAGGGAGATAGTGGGGGTGGAGAGAGGGGTAGGGAGATAGTGGGGGTGGAGAGAGGGGTAGGGAGATAGTGGGGGTAGAGAGAGAGAGCTGGCATGGTGAGAACAGAGACTAGAGTGATTCCTCTAACGCAGATGCAACGATCTCCACCTATCTTTCCTTCCAATGATCTAAGGAGTTGATACCAGTGTGGGAGTTACTGCCTTAATAGAAGGTATTTTACCTAGGGTTGAGGTTGAGGTCCTTTATCCTCCCTCTGACTTCTGACAGAGGGAACATTACATTACTGCCTCCTCATCCCCTCACTCCCTGTCTCTTCATCCCCTCCCCTCCTCATCCCCTATCCCAAGTCCAGAACACCACAGAGACATAGAACGTCACCTAGATTTAGTTGCTGATGCGTGTATGGTTGAATCATCAGCATACATGGACACACAGGCTTTGTTTAATGCCAGTGGCAGGTCATTGGTAACAATAGAAAAGCAGGCCTAGAGGGATGAGGGACCGCAGCAGAGGAGAGTAGTGAAGGGTAGAGCAGAGGATTATCAGACTGCCCAGCGTTTCCCTTGTCTCTCTTCCTTCTTCCTCTCCCACTCCATCCATCTCCTTCATTCCTATGTGTTCCACCCCCCTCTGGACTGTGGTGGCTAGATGCCGAGGTGGTGCAGGGAAGTAGGATGGTGGTTGGTGTGGCTGCTGGAGGTGACCTAGCGTTACTCTCTCTCTCTCATTCATGTGTGTAAGAATGTCAGAATAATCCCATTACAGGGTCAGATTAAAACCTGGGGGCTCTGAAAGGCCTGAGGGCTGATACCCAGCCCTGTATTGGTTCACACATTTGGCCGCCTTTCCTTCCAGTTCTCTGCTGCCAGTGACTGGAACGAATTGCAATAATCGCTGAAGTTGGAGACTTTTAATTTCGTTCACCAACTTTAAACGTCAACTATCTGAGCAGCTAACCGATCGCTGCAGCTGTACATAGTCCATCTGTAAATAGCCCACCCTATCTACCTACCTCATCCCCATACTGTTTTTATCTTATTTACTTTTCTGCTCTTTTGCACAACAGTATCTCTACTTGCACATCATCATCTGCTCATCTATCACTCCAGTGTTAATCTGTTAAATTGTAATTATTTGCTCCTACGGCCTATTTATTGCCTACCTCCTCATGCCTTCTGCACACACTATATATAGACTTTTTTTTTTCTACTGTGTCATTGACTTGTTTGTGTTATTGTTAATTGTTTACTCCATGTGTAACTCTGTGTTGTCTGTGTCACACTGCTTTGCTTTATCTTGGCCAGGTCGCAGTTGCAAATGAGAACTTGTTCTCAACTAGCCTACCTGGTTAAATTAAGGTGAAATAAAAATAAACATACTAGTCAAAATCTATCAATCCTGCCTGAGAGTGCATTATATAGGCAGCATTTGCAGTTTTGCAACTTTAGCATTGGTTCCACTGCACCAGGCAAGCTACATCATAGTCTTGTGGCAAGCAAGAGACCTGAGTTTGTACCCAGTCGGTGACATAGAGATGGATACAGAGGGAGAGATGGATGGATAGAGGGATAGAAGGGGAGAAGATAGAGAGAGAGGGGGGGACCGGAGGGACTGTTTTGGTGGCTGTGAGGTCTTTATGGTGCATTTATATTTGGGTTGGTATTTAAGGGTGACTGTCCAAACAGCAAGTCACAAGTCAACAAATCAGATTTGTTTTCAGACCAGTCATTTTCTGACATGGTTACGCTAGTTGTCATAGTAACGGTGGTGCACAGTGATGTAGGCTGATTGGTGGTGGTGCTCGTGCTTCCAGTCAGAAGTTACAACGACACCTGCCCTTGATACATGCCCTTACACTCCCAGTGGCTTTAAATGTTCACAATCACAGTGTCAGAACACTTTTAAAGCCTCAAAGGATAAAATGATACAACTTTCAAAATAAGTATTTTTGTCTAGTCACAGCAGTCAAATACAGTATATACGGTAACTAGGTAGTCACAGCAGTCAAATACAGTATATACGGTAACTAGGTAGTCACAGCAGTCAAATACAGTATATACGGTAACTAGGTAGTCACAGCAGTCAAATACAGTATATACGGTAACTAGGTAGTCTCAGCAGTCAAATACAGTATATACGGTAACTAGGTAGTCACACTAGCTACTGTATTTAACTGCTGTAGCTACCTATCTACTAGGTACTGTATTTGACTGCTTTGACTACTGAGCTACTAGCTACTGTATTTGACTGCTGTGACTACCTATCTACTATCTACTGTATTTGACAGCTGTGACTACCTATCTACTAGCTACTGTATTTGACTGCTGAGACTACCTAGTTACCTTATAGACTGTATTTGACTGCTGTGGCTACCAAGTTACCGCAGTCAAATACAGCATATACGGTAACTTTGTAGTCACAGCAGTCAAATACAGCATATACGGTAACTAAGTAGTCACAGCAGTCATATACAGTATATACGGTAACTAGGTAGTCACAGCAGTCAAATAGCTAGCTGTTTAGCTTTCTAACACACTCACCTCTTTGTTTTTAAACAGTTACCACATGTTTTTAAACAGTTACCAAGCTCGCTAGCTAGCTACCACGTGTTCTTGTCAAACTCTCACAAGAGTAGCTATCAAGCAGCAATATTTACCAAATAACAGTCTAAAAACTATGTGAGGGCAAATAAATTAGATTTGACCATTACAGATATGTATCATCCCCTGTTAATGAACAGATATCATCCCCTGTTCATGAACATGTATCATCCCCTGCTAATGAACATGTATCATCCCCTGCTAATGAACATGTATCATCCCCTGCCGTGCTAATTAGCCTACTATTTTAAATCCATTAAAAATACTAATTTTGACCAAAGATATAAATGCAATTTTCTCCTCTTCTATTGTCCTACATGACCATGGAATAACACTACCAGACAAGTGCTTTGTTGCATTGAATCATTCAATAGCCGTGTGAGAGAGGGGGTTTAAGAGAGGTAACATTACATGATATAAATAGGAGTCAAGGCTGGTATTTAATACAATGTACATGTTTGGTAATGCTGGCAGAAGCAGTCTTCTGTCACTCTACAATAGGGCTGCCCAACCTTCTTCCTGGAGATATACTGTCCTGTGGGTTTTCAACCCTAATTTAACACACCTGGTTCTATGTATTAGCTACTCAACAAGACGTTTTAACTAGCTGAATCAGATATGCTAAATTAGATTGAAAAAAATAAGGGACCGAGACAATTCCTGATTCTGCCATTAGTCTTCCGTGAAAGAACACCCTCTGTGTTGTGTTAGGCCGTTTAACTCTTTATCCACAATAGAGCAGGGGTGTAAAGCCATAACACATTCTAGAACACCCTCTGTGTTGTGTTAGGCCGTTTAACTCTTTATCCACAATAGAGCAGGGGTGTAAAGCCATAACACATTCTAGAACACCCTCTGTGTTGTGTTAGGCCGTTTAACTCTTTATCCACAATAGAGCAGGGGTGTAAAGCCATAACACATTCTAGAACACCCTCTGTGTTGTGTTAGGCCGTTTAACTCTTTATCCACAATAGAGCAGGGGTGTAAAGCCATAACACATTCTAGAACACCCTCTGTGTTGTGTTAGTTTAACTCTTTATCCACGCCATAACACATTTAACTCTTTATCCACAATAGAGCAGGGGTGTAAAGCCATAACACATTCTAGAACACCCTCTGTGTTGTGTTAGGCCGTTTAACTCTTTATCCACAATAGAGCAGGGGTGTAAAGCCATAACACATTCTAGAACACCCTCTGTGTTGTGTTAGGCCGTTTAACTCTTTATCCACAATAGAGCAGGGGTGTAAAGCCATAACACATTCTAGAACACCCTCTGTGTTGTGTTAGGCCGTTTAACTCTTTATCCACAATAGAGCAGGGGTGTAAAGCCATAACACATTCTAGAACACCCTCTGTGTTGTGTTAGGCCGTTTAACTCTTTATCCACAATAGAGCAGGGGTGTAAAGCCATAACACATTCTAGAACACCCTCTGTGTTGTGTTAGGCCGTTTAACTCTTTATCCACAATAGAGCAGGGGTGTAAAGCCATAACACATTCTAGAACACCCTCTGTGTTGTGTTAGGCCGTTTAACTCTTTATCCACAATAGAGCAGGGGTGTAAAGCCATAACACATTCTAGAACACCCTCTGTGTTGTGTTAGGCCGTTTAACTCTTTATCCACAATAGAGCAGGGGTGTAAAGCCATAACACATTCTAGAACACCCTCTGTGTTGTGTTAGGCCGTTTAACTCTTTATCCACAATAGAGCAGGGGTGTAAAGCCATAACACATTCTAGAACACCCTCTGTGTTGTGTTAGGCCGTTTAACTCTTTATCCACAATAGAGCAGGGGTGTAAAGCCATAACACATTCTAGAACACCCTCTGTGTTGTGTTAGGCCGTTTAACTCTTTATCCACAATAGAGCAGGGGTGTAAAGCCATAACACATTCTAGAACACCCTCTGTGTTGTGTTAGGCCGTTTAACTCTTTATCCACAATAGAGCAGGGGTGTAAAGCCATAACACATTCTAGAACACCCTCTGTGTTGTGTTAGGCCGTTTAACTCTTTATCCACAATAGAGCAGGGGTGTAAAGCCATAACACATTCTAGAACACCCTCTGTGTTGTGTTAGGCCGTTTAACTCTTTATCCACAATAGAGCACCCTCTGGGGTGTAAAGCCATAACACATTCTAGAACACCCTCTGTGTTGTGTTAGGCCGTTTAACTCTTTATCCACAATAGAGCAGGGGTGTAAAGCCATAACACATTCTAGAACACCCTCTGTGTTGTGTTAGGCCGTTTAACTCTTTATCCACAATAGAGCAGGGGTGTAAAGCCATAACACATTCTAGAACACCCTCTGTGTTGTGTTAGGCCGTTTAACTCTTTATCCACACACATAGAGCAGGGGTGTAAAGCCATAACACATTCTAGAACACCCTCTGTGTTGTGTTAGGCCGTTTAACTCTTTATCAATAGAGCAGCCAATAGAGCAGGGGTGTAAAGCCATAACACATTCTAGAACACCCTCTGTGTTGTGTTAGGCCGTTTAACTCTTTATCCACAATAGAGCAGGGGTGTAAAGCCATAACACATTCTAGAACACCCTCTGTGTTCTGTTAGGCCGTTTAACTCTTTATCCACAATAGAGCAGGGGTGTAAAGCCATAACACATTCTAGAACACCCTCTGTGTTGTGTTAGGCCGTTTAACTCTTTATCCACAATAGAGCAGGGGTGTAAAGCCATAACACATTCTAGAACACCCTCTGTGTTCTGTTAGGCCGTTTAACTCTTTATCCACAATAGAGCAGGGGTGTAAAGCCATAACACATTCTAGAACACCCTCTGTGTTCTGTTAGGCCGTTTAACTCTTTATCCACAATAGAGCAGGGGTGTAAAGCCATAACACATTCTAGAACACCCTCTGTGTTGTGTTAGGCCGTTTAACTCTTTATCCACAATAGAGCAGGGGTGTAAAGCCATAACACATTCTAGAACACCCTCTGTGTTCTGTTGTTCCACAATGTTAGCCATAACACATTCTAGAACCTGTTAGGCCGTTTAACTCTTTATCCACAATAGAGCAGGGGTGTAAAGCCATAACACATTCTAGAACACCCTCTGTGTTGTGTTAGGCCGTTTAACTCTTTATCCACAATAGAGCAGGGGTGTAAAGCCATAACACATTCTAGAACACCCTCTGTGTTCTGTTAGGCCGTTTAACTCTTTATCCACAATAGAGCAGGGGTGTAAAGCCATAACACATTCTAGAACACCCTCTGTGTTGTGTTAGGCCGTTTAACTCTTTATCCACAATAGAGCAGGGGTGTAAAGCCATAACACATTCTAGAACACCCTCTGTGTTGTGTTAGGCCGTTTAACTCTTTATCCACAATAGAGCAGGGGTGTAAAGCCATAACACATTCTAGAACACCCTCTGTGTTCTGTTAGGCCGTTTAACTCTTTATCCACAATAGAGCAGGGGTGTAAAGCCATAACACATTCTAGAACACCCTGTGTTGTGTTAGTTTAACTCTTTATCCACAATAGAGCAGGGGTGTAAAGCCATAACACATTCTAGAACACCCTCTGTGTTGTGTTAGGCCGTTTAACTCTTTATCCACAATAGAGCAGGGGTGTAAAGCCATAACACATTCTAGAACACCCTCTGTGTTGTGTTAGGCCGTTTAACTCTTTATCCACAATAGAGCAGGGGTGTAAAGCCATAACACATTCTAGAACACCCTCTGTGTTGTGTTAGGCCGTTTAACTCTTTATCCACAATAGAGCAGGGGTGTAAAGCCATAACACATTCTAGAACACCCTCTGTGTTGTGTTAGGCCGTTTAACTCTTTATCCACAATAGAGCAGGGGTGTAAAGCCATAACACATTCTAGAACACCCTCTGTGTTGTGTTAGGCCGTTTAACTCTTTATCCACAATAGAGCAGGGGTGTAAAGCCATAACACATTCTAGAACACCCTCTGTGTTGTGTTAGGCCGTTTAACTCTTTATCCACAATAGAGCAGGGGTGTAAAGCCATAACACATTCTAGAACACCCTCTGTGTTGTGTTAGGCCGTTTAACTCTTTATCCACAATAGAGCAGGGGTGTAAAGCCATAACACATTCTAGAACACCCTCTGTGTTGTGTTAGGCCGTTTAACTCTTTATCCACAATAGAGCAGGGGTGTAAAGCCATAACACATTCTAGAACACCCTCTGTGTTCTGTTAGGCCGTTTAACTCTTTATCCACAATAGAGCAGGGGTGTAAAGCCATAACACATTCTAGAACACCCTCTGTGTTGTGTTAGGCCGTTTAACTCTTTATCCACAATAGAGCAGGGGTGTAAAGCCATAACACATTCTAGAACACCCTCTGTGTTGTGTTAGGCCGTTTAACTCTTTATCCACAATAGAGCAGGGGTGTAAAGCCATAACACATTCTAGAACACCCTCTGTGTTCTGTTAGGCCGTTTAACTCTTTATCCACAATAGAGCAGGGGTGTAAAGCCATAACACATTCTAGAACACCCCTGTGTTCTGTTGTTTAACTCTTTATCCACAATAGAGCAGGGGTGTAAAGCCATAACACATTTACCCTCTGTGTTCCGTTTAACTCTTTATCCACAATAGAGCAGGGGTGTAAAGCCATAACACATTCTAGAACACCCTCTGTGTTCTGTTAGGCCGTTTAACTCTTTATCCACAATAGAGCAGGGGTGTAAAGCCATAACACATTCTAGAACACCCTCTGTGTTGTGTTGTTTAACTCTTTATTAGAGCAGGGGTGTTACACATTCTAGAACACCCTCTGTGTTCTGTTTTAACTCTTTATCCACAATAGAGCAGGGGTGTAAAGCCATAACACATTCTAGAACACCCTCTGTGTTCTGTTAGGCCGTTTAACTCTTTATCCACAATAGAGCAGGGGTGTAAAGCCATAACACATTCTAGAACACCCTCTGTGTTGTGTTAGGCCGTTTAACTCTTTATCCACAATAGAGCAGGGGTGTAAAGCCATAACACATTCTAGAACACCCTCTGTGTTCTGTTAGGCCGTTTAACTCTTTATCCACAATAGAGCAGGGGTTTAGCCATAACACATTCTAGAACACCCTCTGTGTTGTGTTAGGCCGTTTAACTCTTTATCCACAATAGAGCAGGGGTGTAAAGCCATAACACATTCTAGAACACCCTCTGTGTTCTGTTAGGCCGTTTAACTCTTTATCCACAATAGAGCAGGGGTGTAAAGCCATAACACATTCTAGAACACCCTCTGTGTTCTGTTAGGCCGTTTAACTCTTTATCCACAATAGAGCAGGGGTGTAAAGCCATAACACATTCTAGAACACCCTCTGTGTTCTGTTAGGCCGTTTAACTCTTTATCCACAATAGAGCAGGGGTGTAAAGCCATAACACATTCTAGAACACCCTCTGTGTTGTGTTAGGCCGTTTAACTCTTTATCCACAATAGAGCAGGGGTGTAAAGCCATAACACATTCTAGAACACCCTCTGTGTTCTGTTAGGCCGTTTAACTCTTTATCCACAATAGAGCAGGGGTGTAAAGCCATAACACATTCTAGAACACCCTCTGTGTTCTGTTAGGCCGTTTAACTCTTTATCCACAATAGAGCAGGGGTGTAAAGCCATAACACATTCTAGAACACCCTCTGTGTTCTGTTAGGCCGTTTAACTCTTTATCCACAATAGAGCAGGGGTGTAAAGCCATAACACATTCTAGAACACCCTCTGTGTTCTGTTAGGCCGTTTAACTCTTTATCCACTGTGTTAGAACACCCTCTGTGTTTCTGTTAGGCCGTTTAACTCTTTATCCACAATAGAGCAGGGGTGTAAAGCCATAACACATTCTAGAACACCCTCTGTGTTCTGTTAGGCCGTTTAACTCTTTATCCACAATAGAGCAGGGGTGTAAAGCCATAACACATTCTAGAACACCCTCTGTGTTCTGTTAGGCCGTTTAACTCTTTATCCACAATAGAGCAGGGGTGTAAAGCCATAACACATTCTAGAACACCCTCTGTGTTCTGTTAGGCCGTTTAACTCTTTATCCACAATAGAGCAGGGGTGTAAAGCCATAACACATTCTAGAACACCCTGTGTTCTGTGTTCCACTGTTAGGAACACCCCGTTTAACTCTTTATCCACAATAGAGCAGGGGTGTAAAGCCATAACACATTCTAGAACACCCTCTGTGTTCTGTTAGGCCGTTTAACTCTTTATCCACAATAGAGCAGGGGTGTAAAGCCATAACACATTCTAGAACACCCTCTGTGTTCTGTTAGGCCGTTTAACTCTTTATCCACAATAGAGCAGGGGTGTAAAGCCATAACACATTCTAGAACACCCTCTGTGTTCTGTTAGGCCGTTTAACTCTTTATCCACAATAGAGCAGGGGTGTAAAGCCATAACACATTCTAGAACACCCTCTGTGTTCTGTTAGGCCGTTTAACTCTTTATCCACAATAGAGCAGGGGTGTA
The DNA here is from genome assembly GCF_036934945.1 of Oncorhynchus masou masou. Lineage (NCBI taxonomy): Eukaryota > Metazoa > Chordata > Actinopteri > Salmoniformes > Salmonidae > Oncorhynchus > Oncorhynchus masou. The sequence goes on along the minus strand of NC_088224.1, from coordinate 99,427,411 downwards.
AAGCCATAACACATTCTAGAACACCCTCTGTGTTGTGTTAGGCCGTTTAACTCTTTATCCACAACCCTCTGTGTTAGAGCAGAGCAGGGGTGTAAAGCCATAACACATTCTAGAACACCCTCTGTGTTGTGTTAGGCCGTTTAACTCTTTATCCACAATAGAGCAGGGGTGTAAAGCCATAACACATTCTAGAACACCCTCTGTGTTCTGTTAGGCCGTTTAACTCTTTATCCACAATAGAGCAGGGGTGTAAAGCCATAACACATTCTAGAACACCCTCTGTGTTGTGTTAGGCCGTTTAACTCTTTATCCACAATAGAGCAGGGGTGTAAAGCCATAACACATTCTAGAACACCCTCTGTGTTCTGTTAGGCCGTTTAACTCTTTATCCACAATAGAGCAGGGGTGTAAAGCCATAACACATTCTAGAACACCCTCTGTGTTGTGTTAGGCCGTTTAACTCTTTATCCACAATAGAGCAGGGGTGTAAAGCCATAACACATTCTAGAACACCCTCTGTGTTCTGTTAGGCCGTTTAACTCTTTATCCACAATAGAGCAGGGGTGTAAAGCCATAACACATTCTAGAACACCCTCTGTTTATCCTTTATCCACAATAGAGCAGGGGTGTAAAGCCATAACACATTCTAGAACACCCTCTGTGTTCTGTTAGGCCGTTTAACTCTTTATCCACAATAGAGCAGGGGTGTAAAGCCATAACACATTCTAGAACACCCTCTGTGTTCTGTTAGGCCGTTTAACTCTTTATCCACAATAGAGCAGGGGTGTAAAGCCATAACACATTCTAGAACACCCTCTGTGTTCTGTTAGGCCGTTTAACTCTTTATCCACAATAGAGCAGGGGTGTAAAGCCATAACACATTCTAGAACACCCTCTGTGTTGTGTTAGGCCGTTTAACTCTTTATCCACAATAGAGCAGGGGTGTAAAGCCATAACACATTCTAGAACACCCTCTGTGTTCTGTTAGCCGTTTAACTCTTTATCCACAATAGAGCAGGGGTGTAAAGCCATAACACATTCTAGAACACCCTCTGTGTTGTGTTAGGCCGTTTAACTCTTTATCCACAATAGAGCAGGGTGTAAAGCCATAACACATTCTAGAACACCCTCTGTGTTCTGTTAGGCCGTTTAACTCTTTATCCACAATAGAGCAGGGGTGTAAAGCCATAACACATTCTAGAACACCCTTTCTGTGTTCTGTTGTTAGGCCGTTTAACTCTTTATCCACAATAGAGCAGGGGTGTAAAGCCATAACACATTCTAGAACACCCTCTGTGTTGTGTTAGGCCGTTTAACTCTTTATCCACAATAGAGCAGGGGTGTAAAGCCATAACACATTCTAGAACACCCTCTGTGTTCTGTTAGGCCGTTTAACTCTTTATCCACAATAGAGCAGGGGTGTAAAGCCATAACACATTCTAGAACACCCTCTGTGTTCTGTTAGGCCGTTTAACTCTTTATCCACAATAGAGCAGGGGTGTAAAGCCATAACACATTCTAGAACACCCTCTGTGTTCTGTTAGGCCGTTTAACTCTTTATCCACAATAGAGCAGGGGTGTAAAGCCATAACACATTCTAGAACACCCTCTGTGTTCTGTTAGGCCGTTTAACTCTTTATCCACAATAGAGCAGGGGTGTAAAGCCATAACACATTCTAGAACACCCTCTGTGTTCTGTTAGGCCGTTTAACTCTTTATCCACAATAGAGCAGGGGTGTAAAGCCATAACACATTCTAGAACACCCTCTGTGTTCTGTTAGGCCGTTTAACTCTTTATCCACAATAGAGCAGGGGTGTAAAGCCATAACACATTCTAGAACACCCTCTGTGTTCTGTTAGGCCGTTTAACTCTTTATCCACAATAGAGCAGGGGTGTAAAGCCATAACACATTCTAGAACACCCTCTGTGTTCTGTTAGGCCGTTTAACTCTTTATCCACAATAGAGCAGGGGTGTAAAGCCATAACACATTCTAGAACACCCTCTGTGTTCTGTTAGGCCGTTTAACTCTTTATCCACAATAGAGCAGGGGTGTAAAGCCATAACACATTCTAGAACACCCTCTGTGTTCTGTTAGTAAAGCCATAACACATTCTAGAACACCCTCTGTGTTCTGTTAGGCCGTTTAACTCTTTATCCACAATAGAGCAGGGGTGTAAAGCCATAACACATTCTAGAACACCCTCTGTGTTCTGTTAGGCCGTTTAACTCTTTATCCACAATAGAGCAGGGGTGTAAAGCCATAACACATTCTAGAACACCCTCTGTGTTCTGTTAGGCCGTTTAACTCTTTATCCACAATAGAGCAGGGGTGTAAAGCCATAACACATTCTAGAACACCCTCTGTGTTCTGTTAGGCCGTTTAACTCTTTATCCACAATAGAGCAGGGGTGTAAAGCCATAACACATTCTAGAACACCCTTTATCTGTGTTCTGTTAGGCCGTTTAACGTTTCTTTATCCACAATAGAGCAGGGGTGTAAAGCCATAACACATTCTAGAACACCCTCTGTGTTCTGTTAGGCCGTTTAACTCTTTATCCACAATAGAGCAGGGGTGTAAAGCCATAACACATTCTAGAACACCCTCTGTGTTGTGTTAGGCCGTTTAACTCTTTATCCACAATAGAGCAGGGGTGTAAAGCCATAACACATTCTAGAACACCCTCTGTGTTAGAACACCCTCTGTGTTCTGTTAGGCCGTTTAACTCTTTATCCACAATAGAGCAGGGGTGTAAAGCCATAACACATTCTAGAACACCCTCTGTGTTCTGTTAGGCCGTTTAACTCTTTATCCACAATAGAGCAGGGGTGTAAAGCCATAACACATTCTAGAACACCCTCTGTGTTCTGTTAGGCCGTTTAACTCTTTATCCACAATAGAGCAGGGGTGTAAAGCCATAACACATTCTAGAACACCCTCTGTGTTCTGTTAGGCCGTTTAACTCTTTATCCACAATAGAGCAGGGGTGTAAAGCCATAACACATTCTAGAACACCCTCTGTGTTGTGTTAGGCCGTTTAACTCTTTATCCACAATAGAGCAGGGGTGTAAAGCCATAACACATTCTAGAACACCCTCTGTGTTCTGTTAGGCCGTTTAACTCTTTATCCACAATAGAGCAGGGGTGTAAAGCCATAACACATTCTAGAACACCCTCTGTGTTCTGTTAGGCCGTTTAACTCTTTATCCACAATAGAGCAGGGGTGTAAAGCCATAACACATTCTAGAACACCCTCTGTGTTCTGTTAGGCCGTTTAACTCTTTATCCACAATAGAGCAGGGGTGTAAAGCCATAACACATTCTAGAACACCCTCTGTGTTGTGTTAGGCCGTTTAACTCTTTATCCACAATAGAGCAGGGGTGTAAAGCCATAACACATTCTAGAACACCCTCTGTGTTCTGTTAGGCCGTTTAACTCTTTATCCACAATAGAGCAGGGGTGTAAAGCCATAACACATTCTAGAACACCCTCTGTGTTCTGTTAGGCCGTTTAACTCTTTATCCACAATAGAGCAGGGGTGTAAAGCCATAACACATTCTAGAACACCCTCTGTGTTCTGTTAGGCCGTTTAACTCTTTATCCACAATAGAGCAGGGTGTAAAGCCATAACACATTCTAGAACACCCTCTGTGTTGTGTTAGGCCGTTTAACTCTTTATCCACAATAGAGCAGGGGTGTAAAGCCATAACACATTCTAGAACACCCTCTGTGTTCTGTTAGGCCGTTTAACTCTTTATCCACAATAGAGCAGGGGTGTAAAGCCATAACACATTCTAGAACACCCTCTGTGTTGTGTTAGGCCGTTTAACTCTTTATCCACAATAGAGCAGGGGTGTAAAGCCATAACACATTCTAGAACACCCTCTGTGTTCTGTTAGGCCGTTTAACTCTTTATCCACAATAGAGCAGGGGTGTATAACACATTCTAGAACACCCTCTGTGTTGTGTTAGGCCGTTTAACTCTTTATCCACAATAGAGCAGGGGTGTAAAGCCATAACACATTCTAGAACACCCTCTGTGTTCTGTTAGGCCGTTTAACTCTTTATCCACAATAGAGCAGGGGTGTAAAGCCATAACACATTCTAGAACACCCTCTGTGTTGTGTTAGGTTTAACTCTTTATCCACAATAGAGCAGGGGTGTAAAGCCATAACACATTTAACTCGTTTTTATCCACAATAGAGCAGGGGTGTAAAGCCATAACACATTCTAGAACACCCTCTGTGTTCTGTTAGGCCGTTTAACTCTTTATCCACAATAGAGCAGGGGTGTAAAGCCATAACACATTCTAGAACACCTCTGTGTTCTGTTAGGCCGTTTAACTCTTTATCCACAATAGAGCAGGGGTGTAAAGCCATAACACATTCTAGAACACCCTCTGTGTTCTGTTAGGCATAACACATTTAACTCTTTATCCACAATAGAGCAGGGGTGTAAAGCCATAACACATTCTAGAACACCCTCTGTGTTCTTTATGTTAGCCATAACACATTCTAGCCGTTAGGCCGTTTAACTCTTTATCCACAATAGAGCAGGGGTGTAAAGCCATAACACATTCTAGAACACCCTCTGTGTTCTGTTAGGCCGTTTAACTCTTTATCCACAATAGAGCAGGGGTGTAAAGCCATAACACATTCTAGAACACCCTCTGTGTTGTGTTAGGCCGTTTAACTCTTTATCCACAATAGAGCAGGGGTGTTAACATTCTAGAATCCTGTGTTCTGTTAGGCCGTTTAACTCTTTATCCACAATAGAGGGGTGTAAAGCCATAACACATTCTAGAACACCCTCTGTGTTCTGTTAGGCCGTTTAACTCTTTATCCACAATAGAGCAGGGGTGTAAAGCCATAACACATTCTAGAACACCCTCTGTGTTCTGTTAGGCCGTTTAACTCTTTATCCACAATAGAGCAGGGGTGTAAAGCCATAACACATTCTAGAACACCCTCTGTGTTGTGTTAGGCCGTTTAACTCTTTATCCACAATAGAGCAGGGGTGTAAAGCCATAACACATTCTAGAACACCCTCTGTGTTCTGTTAGGCCGTTTAACTCTTTATCCACAATAGAGCAGGGGTGTAAAGCCATAACACATTCTAGAACACCCTCTGTGTTCTGTTAGGCCGTTTAACTCTTTATCCACAATAGAGCAGGGTGTAAAGCCATAACACATTCTAGAACACCCTCTGTGTTCTGTTAGGCCGTTTAACTCTTTATCCACAATAGAGCAGGGGTGTAAAGCCATAACACATTCTAGAACACCCTCTGTGTTCTGTTAGGCCGTTTAACTCTTTATCCACAATAGAGCAGGGGTGTAAAGCCATAACACATTCTAGAACACCCTCTGTGTTGTGTTAGGCCGTTTAACTCTTTATCCACAATAGAGCAGGGGTGTAAAGCCATAACACATTCTAGAACACCCTCTGTGTTCTGTTAGGCCGTTTAACTCTTTATCCACAATAGAGCAGGGGTGTAAAGCCATAACACATTCTAGAACACCCTCTGTCTGTTAGGCCGTTTAACTCTTTATCCACAATAGAGCAGGGGTGTAAAGCCATAACACATTCTAGAACACCCTCTGTGTTCTGTTAGGCCGTTTAACTCTTTATCCACAATAGAGCAGGGGTGTAAAGCCATAACACATTCTAGAACACCCTCTGTGTTGTGTTAGGCCGTTTAACTCTTTATCCACAATAGAGCAGGGGTGTAAAGCCATAACACATTCTAGAACACCCTCTGTGTTCTGTTAGCCGTTTAACTCTTTATCCACAATAGAGCAGGGGTGTAAAGCCATAACACATTCTAGAACACCCTCTGTGTTCTGTTAGGCCGTTTAACTCTTTATCCACAATAGAGCAGGGGTGTAAAGCCATAACACATTCTAGAACACCCTCTGTGTTGTGTTAGGCCGTTTAACTCTTTATCCACAATAGAGCAGGGGTGTAAAGCCATAACACATTCTAGAACACCCTCTGTGTTCTGTTAGGCCGTTTAACTCTTTATCCACAATAGAGCAGGGGTGTAAAGCCATAACACATTCTAGAACACCCTCTGTGTTCTGTTAGGCCGTTTAACTCTTTATCCACAATAGAGCAGGGGTGTAAAGCCATAACACATTCTAGAACACCCTCTGTGTTCTGTTAGGCCGTTTAACTCTTTATCCACAATAGAGCAGGGGTGTAAAGCCATAACACATTCTAGAACACCCTCTGTGTTCTGTTAGGCCGTTTAACTCTTTATCCACATTAGAGCAGGGGTGTAAAGCCATAACACATTCTAGAACATTCTAGAACACCCTCTGTGTTCTGTTAGGCGTTTAACTCTTTATCCACAATAGAGCAGGGGTGTAAAGCCATAACACATTCTAGAACACCCTCTGTGTTCTGTTAGGCCGTTTAACTCTTTATCCACAATAGAGCAGGGGTGTAAAGCCATAACACATTCTAGAACACCCTCTGTGTTCTGTTAGGCCGTTTAACTCTTTATCCACAATAGAGCAGGGGTGTAAAGCCATAACACATTCTAGAACACCCTCTGTGTTCTGTTAGGCCGTTTAACTCTTTATCCACAATAGAGCAGGGGTGTAAAGCCATAACACATTCTAGAACACCCTCTGTGTTCTGTTAGGCCGTTTAACTCTTTATCCACAATAGAGCAGGGGTGTAAAGCCATAACACATTCTAGAACACCCTCTGTGTTCTGTTAGGCCGTTTAACTCTTTATCCACAATAGAGCAGGGGTGTAAAGCCATAACACATTCTAGAACACCCTCTGTGTTCTGTTAGGCCGTTTAACTCTTTATCCACAATAGAGCAGGGTGTAAAGCCATAACACATTCTAGAACACCCTCTGTGTTCTGTTAGGCCGTTTAACTCTTTATCCACAATAGAGCAGGGGTGTAAAGCCATAACACATTCTAGAACACCCTCTGTGTTCTGTTAGGCCGTTTAACTCTTTATCCACAATAGAGCAGGGGTGTAAAGCCATAACACATTCTAGAACACCCTCTGTGTTCTGTTAGGCCGTTTAACTCTTTATCCACAATAGAGCAGGGGTGTAAAGCCATAACACATTCTAGAACACCCTCTGTGTTCTGTTAGGCCGTTTAACTCTTTATCCACAATAGAGCAGGGGTGTAAAGCCATAACACATTCTAGAACACCCTCTGTGTTCTGTTAGGCCGTTTAACTCTTTATCCACAATAGAGCAGGGGTGTAAAGCCATAACACATTCTAGAACACCCTCTGTGTTGTGTTAGGCCGTTTAACTCTTTATCCACAATAGAGCAGGGGTGTAAAGCCATAACACATTCTAGAACACCCTCTGTGTTCTGTTAGGCCGTTTAACTCTTTATCCACAATAGAGCAGGGGTGTAAAGCCATAACACATTCTAGAACACCCTCTGTGTTCTGTTAGGCCGTTTAACTCTTTATCCACAATAGAGCAGGGGTGTAAAGCCATAACACATTCTAGAACACCCTCTGTGTTCTGTTAGGCCGTTTAACTCTTTATCCACAATAGAGCAGGGTGTAAAGCCATAACACATTCTAGAACACCCTCTGTGTTCTGTTAGGCCGTTTAACTCTTTATCCACAATAGAGCAGGGGTGTAAAGCCATAACACATTCTAGAACACCCTCTGTGTTCTGTTAGGCCGTTTAACTCTTTATCCACAATAGAGCAGGGGTGTAAAGCCATAACACATTCTAGAACACCCTCTGTGTTCTGTTAGGCCGTTTAACTCTTTATCCACAATAGAGCAGGGGTGTAAAGCCATAACACATTCTAGAACACCCTCTGTGTTCTGTTAGGCCGTTTAACTCTTTATCCACAATAGAGCAGGGGTGTAAAGCCATAACACATTCTAGAACACCCTCTGTGTTCTGTTAGGCCGTTTAACTCTTTATCCACAATAGAGCAGGGGTGTAAAGCCATAACACATTCTAGAACACCCTCTGTGTTCTGTGTTTAACTCTTTATCCACAATAGAGCAGGGTGTAAAGCCATAACACATTTACACCCTCTGTGTTCTGTTAGGCCTTTACTCTTTCCACAATAGAGCAGGGGTGTAAAGCCATAACACATTCTAGAACACCCTCTGTGTTCTGTTAGGCCGTTTAACTCTTTATCCACAATAGAGCAGGGGTGTAAAGCTTAACACATTCTCTGTGTTCTGTTAGGCGTTTAACTCTTTATCCACAATAGAGCAGGGGTGTAAAGCCATAACACATTCTAGAACACCCTCTGTGTTCTGTTAGGCCGTTTAACTCTTTATCCACAATAGAGCAGGGGTGTAAAGCCATAACACATTCTAGAACACCCTCTGTGTTCTGTTAGGCCGTTTAACTCTTTATCCACAATAGAGCAGGGGTGTAAAGCCATAACACATTCTAGAACACCCTCTGTGTTCTGTTAGGCCGTTTAACTCTTTATCCACAATAGAGCACCCTCTGTGTTCTGGGGTGTAAAGCCATAACACATTCTAGAACACCCTCTGTGTTCTGTTAGGCCGTTTAACTCTTTATCCACAATAGAGCAGGGGTGTAAAGCCATAACACATTCTAGAACACCCTCTGTGTTCTGTTAGGCCGTTTAACTCTTTATCCACAATAGAGCAGGGGTGTAAAGCCATAACACATTCTAGAACACCCTCTGTGTTCTGTTAGGCCGTTTAACTCTTTATCCACAATAGAGCAGGGGTGTAAAGCCATAACACATTCTAGAACACCCTCTGTGTTGTGTTAGGCCGTTTAACTCTTTATCCACAATAGAGCAGGGGTGTAAAGCCATAACACATTCTAGAACACCCTCTGTGTTGTGTTAGGCCGTTTAACTCTTTATCCACAATAGAGCAGGGGTGTAAAGCCATAACACATTCTAGAACACCCTCTGTGTTGTGTTAGGCCGTTTAACTCTTTATCCACAATAGAGCAGGGGTGTAAAGCCATAACACATTCTAGAACACCCTCTGTGTTCTGTTAGGCCGTTTAACTCTTTATCCACAATAGAGCAGGGGTGTAAAGCCATAACACATTCTAGAACACCCTCTGTGCCGTTTAACTCTTTATCCACAATAGAGCAGGGGTGTAAAGCCATAACACATTTAGAACACCCTCTGTGTTCTGTTAGGCCGTTTAACTCTTTATCCACAATAGAGCAGGGGTGTAAAGCCATAACACATTCTAGAACACCCTCTGTGTTCTGTTAGGCCGTTTAACTCTTTATCCACAATAGAGCAGGGGTGTAAAGCCATAACACATTCTAGAACACCCTCTGTGTTGTGTTAGGCCGTTTAACTCTTTATCCACAATAGAGCAGGGGTGTAAAGCCATAACACATTCTAGAACACCCTCTGTGTTCTGTTAGGCCGTTTAACTCTTTTTATCCACAATAGAGCACCCTCTGTGTTCTGTTAGGCCGTTTAACTCTTTATCCACAATAAAGCAGAGGGTGTAAAGCCATAACACATTCTAGAACACCCTCTGTGTTGTGTTAGGCCGTTTAACTCTTTATCCACAATAGAGCAGGGGTGTAAAGCCATAACACATTCTAGAACACCCTCTGTGTTCTGTTAGGCCGTTTAACTCTTTATCCACAATAGAGCAGGGGTGTAAAGCCATAACACATTCTAGAACACCCTCTGTGTTCTGTTAGGCCGTTTAACTCTTTATCCACAATAGAGCAGGGGTGTAAAGCCATAACACATTCTAGAACACCCTCTGTGTTCTGTTAGGCCGTTTAACTCTTTATCCACAATAGAGCAGGGGTGTAAAGCCATAACACATTCTAGAACACCCTCTGTGTTCTGTTAGGCCGTTTAACTCTTTATCCACAATAGAGCAGGGGTGTAAAGCCATAACACATTCTAGAACACCCTCTGTGTTCTGTTAGGCCGTTTAACTCTTTATCCACAATAGAGCAGGGGTGTAAAGCCATAACACATTCTAGAACACCCTCTGTGTTCTGTTGTTTAACTCTTTATCCACAATGTTAGCCATAACACATTCTAGCCGTTTAACTCTTTATCCACAATAGAGCAGGGGTGTAAAGCCATAACACATTCTAGAACACCCTCTGTGTTCTGTTAGGCCGTTTAACTCTTTATCCACAATAGAGCAGGGGTGTAAAGCCATAACACATTCTAGAACACCCTCTGTGTTCTGTTAGGCCGTTTAACTCTTTATCCACAATAGAGCAGGGGTGTAAAGCCATAACACATTCTAGAACACCCTCTGTGTTCTGTTAGGCCGTTTAACTCTTTATCCACAATAGAGCAGGGGTGTAAAGCCATAACACATTCTAGAACACCCTCTGTGTTCTGTTAGGCCGTTTAACTCTTTATCCACAATAGAGCAGGGTGTAAAGCCATAACACATTCTAGAACACCCTCTGTGTTCTGTTAGGCCGTTTAACTCTTTATCCACAATAGAGCAGGGGTGTAAAGCCATAACACATTCTAGAACACCCTCTGTGTTGTGTTAGGCCGTTTAACTCTTTATCCACAATAGAGCAGGGGTGTAAAGCCATAACACATTCTAGAACACCCTCTGTGTTTGTTGTTTAACTCTTTATCCACAATAGGGTGTAAAGCCATAACACATTCTAGAACACCCTCTGTGTTGTGTTCGTTTAATCTTTATCCACAATAGAGCAGGGGTGTAAAGCCATAACACATTCTAGAACACCCTCTGTGTTCTGTTAGGTTTAACTCTTTATCCACAATAGAGCAGGGGTGTAAAGCCATAACACATTTAACTGTTCTTTACTCTTTCCACAATAGAGCAGGGGTGTAAAGCCATAACACATTCTAGAACACCCTGTGTTCTGTTGTATCCACAATAGAGCAGGGGTGTAAAGCCATAACACATTCTAGAACACCCTCTGTGTTCTGTTAACTCTTTATCCACAATAGAGCAGGGGTGTAAAGCCATAACACATTCTAGAACACCCTCTGTGTTCTGTTAGGCCGTTTAACTCTTTATCCACAATAGAGCAGGGGTGTAAAGCCATAACACATTCTAGAACACCCTCTGTGTTCTGTTAGGCCGTTTAACTCTTTATCCACAATAGAGCAGGGGTGTAAAGCCATAACACATTCTAGAACACCCTCTGTGTTCTGTTAGGCCGTTTAACTCTTTATCCACAATAGAGCAGGGGTGTAAAGCCATAACACATTCTAGAACACCCTCTGTGTTCTGTTAGGCCGTTTAACTCTTTATCCACAATAGAGCAGGGGTGTAAAGCCATAACACATTCTAGAACTTTACCCTCTGTGTTGTGTTTAGGCCGTTTAACTCTTTATCCACAATAGAGCAGGGGTGTAAAGCCATAACACATTCTAGAACACCCTCTGTGTTCTGTTAGGCCGTTTAACTCTTTATCCACAATAGAGCAGGGGTGTAAAGCCATAACACATTCTAGAACACCCTCTGTGTTCTGTTAGGCCGTTTAACTCTTTATCCACAATAGAGCAGGGGTGTAAAGCCATAACACATTCTAGAACACCCTCTGTGTTCTGTTAGGCCGTTTAACTCTTTATCCACAATAGAGCAGGGGTGTAAAGCCATAACACATTCTAGAACACCCTCTGTGTTCTGTTAGGCCGTTTAACTCTTTATCCACAATAGAGCAGGGGTGTAAAGCCATAACACATTCTAGAACACCCTCTGTGTTCTGTTAGGCCGTTTAACTCTTTATCCACAATAGAGCAGGGGTGTAAAGCCATAACACATTCTAGAACACCCTCTGTGTTCTGTTAGGCCGTTTAACTCTTTATCCACAATAGAGCAGGGGTGTAAAGCCATAACACATTCTAGAACACCCTCTGTGTTCTGTTAGGCCGTTTAACTCTTTATCCACAATAGAGCAGGGGTGTAAAGCCATAACACATTCTAGAACACCCTCTGTGTTCTGTTAGGCCGTTTAACTCTTTATCCACAATAGAGCAGGGGTGTAAAGCCATAACACATTCTAGAACACCCTCTGTGTTCTGTTAGGCCGTTTAACTCTTTATCCACAATAGAGCAGGGGTGTAAAGCCATAACACATTCTAGAACACCCTCTGTGTTCTGTTAGGCCGTTTAACTCTTTATCCACAATAGAGCAGGGGTGTAAAGCCATAATTCTAGAACACCCTCTGTGTTCTAGTTTAACTTTATCCACAATCTGTGTTCTGTGTTGTTAGGCCGTTTAACTCTTTATCCACAATAGAGCAGGGTGTAAAGCCATAACACATTCTAGAACACCCTCTGTGTTCTGTTAGGCCGTTTAACTCTTTATCCACAATAGAGCAGGGGTGTAAAGCCATAACACATTCTAGAACACCCTCTGTGTTCTGTTAGGCCGTTTAACTCTTTATCCACAATAGAGCAGGGGTGTAAAGCCATAACACATTCTAGAACACCCTCTGTGTTCTGTTAGGCCGTTTAACTCTTTATCCACAATAGAGCAGGGGTGTAAAGCCATAACACATTCTAGAACACCCTCTGTGTTCTGTTAGGCCGTTTAACTCTTTATCCACAATAGAGCAGGGGTGTAAAGCCATAACACATTCTAGAACACCCTCTGTGTTCTGTTAGGCCGTTTAACTCTTTATCCACAATAGAGCAGGGGTGTAAAGCCATAACACATTCTAGAACACCCTCTGTGTTCTGTTAGGCCGTTTAACTCTTTATCCACAATAGAGCAGGGGTGTAAAGCCATAACACATTCTAGAACACCCTCTGTGTTCTGTTAGGCCGTTTAACTCTTTATCCACAATAGAGCAGGGGTGTAAAGCCATAACACATTCTAGAACACCCTCTGTGTTCTGTTAGGCCGTTTAACTCTTTATCCACAATAGAGCAGGGTGTAAAGCCATAACACATTCTAGAACACCCTCTGTGTTCTGTTAGGCCGTTTAACTCTTTATCCACAATAGAGCAGGGGTGTAAAGCCATAACACATTCTAGAACACCCTCTGTGTTGTGTTAGGCCGTTTAACTCTTTATCCACAATAGAGCAGGGGTGTAAAGCCATAACACATTCTAGAACACCCTCTGTGTTCTGTTAGGCCGTTTAACTCTTTATCCACAATAGAGCAGGGGTGTAAAGCCATAACACATTCTAGAACACCCTCTGTGTTCTGTTAGGCCGTTTAACTCTTTATCCACAATAGAGCAGGGGTGTAAAGCCATAACACATTCTAGAACACCCTCTGTGTTCTGTTGTTTAACTCTTTATCCACAATGTTAAAGCCATAACACATTCTAGAACACCCTCTGTGTGTTAACTCTTTATCCACAATAGAGCAGGGGTGTAAAGCCATAACACATTCTAGAACACCCTCTGTGTTCTGTTAGGCCGTTTAACTCTTTATCCACAATAGAGCAGGGGTGTAAAGCCATAACACATTCTAGAACACCCTCTGTGTTCTGTTAGGCCGTTTAACTCTTTATCCACAATAGAGCAGGGGTGTAAAGCCATAACACATTCTAGAACACCCTCTGTGTTCTGTTAGTTTAACTTTATCCACAATCAGGGGTGTAAAGCCATAACACATTCTAGAACACCCTCTGTGTTCTGTTAGGCCGTTTAACTCTTTATCCACAATAGAGCAGGGGTGTAAAGCCATAACACATTCTAGAACACCCTCTGTGTTCTGTTAGGCCGTTTAACTCTTTATCCACAATAGAGCAGGGGTGTAAAGCCATAACACATTCTAGAACACCCTCTGTGTTCTGTTAGGCCGTTTAACTCTTTATCCACAATAGAGCAGGGGTGTAAAGCCATAACACATTCTAGAACACCCTCTGTGTTCTGTTACGTTTAACTTTATCCACAATAGAGCAGGGGTGTAAAGCCATAACACATTCTAGAACACCCTCTGTGTTCTGTTAGGCCGTTTAACTCTTTATCCACAATAGAGCAGGGGTGTAAAGCCATAACACATTCTAGAACACCCTCTGTGTTCTGTTAGGCCGTTTAACTCTTTATCCACAATAGAGCAGGGGTGTAAAGCCATAACACATTCTAGAACACCCTCTGTGTTCTGTTAGGCCGTTTAACTCTTTATCCACAATAGAGCAGGGGTGTAAAGCCATAACACATTCTAGAACACCCTCTGTGTTGTGTTAGGCCGTTTAACTCTTTATCCACAATAGAGCAGGGGTGTAAAGCCATAACACATTCTAGAACACCCTCTGTGTTCTGTTAGGCCGTTTAACTCTTTATCCACAATAGAGCAGGGGTGTAAAGCCATAACACATTCTAGAACACCCTCTGTGTTCTGTTAGGCCGTTTACTCTTTATCCACAATAGAGCAGGGTGTAAAGCCATAACACATTCTAGAACACCCTCTGTGTTCTGTTAGGCCGTTTAACTCCACAATAGAGCAGGGGTGTAAAGCCATAACACATTCTAGAACACCCTCTGTGTTGTGTTAGGCCGTTTAACTCTTTATCCACAATAGAGCAGGGGTGTAAAGCCATAACACATTCTAGAACACCCTCTGTGTTCTGTTGTTTAACTCTTTATCCACAATAGAGCAGGGTGTAAAGCCATAACACATTCTAGAACACCCTCTGTGTTCCGTTTAACTCTTTATCCACAATAGAGCAGGGGTGTAAAGCCATAACACATTCTAGAACACCCTCTGTGTTCTGTTAGGCCGTTTAACTCTTTATCCACAATAGAGCAGGGGTGTAAAGCCATAACACATTCTAGAACACCCTCTGTGTTCTGTTAGGCCGTTTAACTCTTTATCCACAATAGAGCAGGGGTGTAAAGCCATAACACATTCTAGAACACCCTCTGTGTTCTGTTAGGCCGTTTAACTCTTTATCCACAATAGAGCAGGGGTGTAAAGCCATAACACATTCTAGAACACCCTCTGTGTTGTGTTAGGCCGTTTAACTCTTTATCCACAATAGAGCAGGGGTGTAAAGCCATAACACATTCTAGAACACCCTCTGTGTTCTGTTAGGCCGTTTAACTCTTTATCCACAATAGAGCAGGGGTGTAAAGCCATAACACATTCTAGAACACCCTCTGTGTTCTGTTAGGCCGTTTAACTCTTTATCCACAATAGAGCAGGGGTGTAAAGCCATAACACATTCTAGAACACCCTCTGTGTTGTGTTAGGCCGTTTAACTCTTTATCCACAATAGAGCAGGGGTGTAAAGCCATAACACATTCTAGAACACCCTCTGTGTTCTGTTGTTTAACTCTTTATCCACAATGTTAGCCATAACACATTCTAGAACACCCTCCGTTTAACTCTTTATCCACAATAGAGCAGGGGTGTAGAAACCCTCTGTGTTCTGTTAGGCCGTTTAACTCTTTATCCACCATAAAGCCACATTCTAGAACACCCTCTGTGTTCTGTTAGGCCGTTTAACTCTTTATCCACAATAGAGCAGGGGTGTAAAGCCATAACACATTCTAGAACACCCTCTGTGTTGTGTTAGGCCGTTTAACTCTTTATCCACAATAGAGCAGGGGTGTAAAGCCATAACACATTCTAGAACACCCTCTGTGTTCTGTTAGGCCGTTTAACTCTTTATCCACAATAGAGCAGGGGTGTAAAGCCATAACACATTCTAGAACACCCTCTGTGTTCTGTTAGGCCGTTTAACTCTTTATCCACAATAGAGCAGGGGTGTAAAGCCATAACACATTCTAGAACACCCTCTGTGTTCTGTTAGGCCGTTTAACTCTTTATCCACAATAGAGCAGGGGTGTAAAGCCATAACACATTCTAGAACACCCTCTGTGTTCTGTTAGGCCGTTTAACTCTTTATCCACAATAGAGCAGGGGTGTAAAGCCATAACACATTCTAGAACACCCTCTGTGTTCTGTTAGGCCGTTTAACTCTTTATCCACAATAGAGCAGGGGTGTAAAGCCATAACACATTCTAGAACACCCTCTGTGTTCTGTTAGGCCGTTTAACTCTTTATCCACAATAGAGCAGGGGTGTAAAGCCATAACACATTCTAGAACACCCTCTGTGTTCTGTTAGGCCGTTTAACTCTTTATCCACAATAGAGCAGGGGTGTAAAGCCATAACACATTCTAGAACACCCTCTGTGTTCTGTTAGACCCTCTGTGTTCCGTTTAACTCTTTATCCACAATAGAGCAGGGGTGTAAAGCCATAACACATTCTAGAACACCCTCTGTGTTCTGTTAGGCCGTTTAGCAGGGGTGTAAAGCCTCACCCTCTGTGTTCTTTATCCACAATAGAGCAGGGGTGTAAAGCCATAACACATTCTAGAACACCCTCTGTGTTCTGTTAGGCCGTTTAACTCTTTATCCACAATAGAGCAGGGGTGTAAAGCCATAACACATTCTAGAACACCCTCTGTGTTCTGTTAGGCCGTTTAACTCTTTATCCACAATAGAGCAGGGGTGTAAAGCCATAACACATTCTAGAACACCCTCTGTGTTCTGTTAGGCCGTTTAACTCTTTATCCACAATAGAGCAGGGGTGTAAAGCCATAACACATTCTAGAACACCCTCTGTGTTCTGTTGTTTAACTCTTTATCCACAATAGAGCAGGGGTGTAAAGCCATAACACATTCTAGAACACCCTCTGTGTTCTGTTAGCAGGGGTGTAAAGCCATAACACATTCTAGAACACCCTCTGTGTTCTGTTAGGCCGTTTAACTCTTTATCCACAATAGAGCAGGGGTGTAAAGCCATAACACATTCTAGAACACCCTCTGTGTTCTGTTAGGCCGTTTAACTCTTTATCCACAATAGAGCAGGGGTGTAAAGCCATAACACATTCTAGAACACCCTCTGTGTTGTGTTAGGCCGTTTAACTCTTTATCCACAATAGAGCAGGGTTCTGTTAAGCCAGGTGTAAAGCCATAACACATTCTAGAACACCCTCTGTGTTCTGTTAGGCCGTTTAACTCTTTATCCACAATAGAGCAGGGGTGTAAAGCCATAACACATTCTAGAACACCCTCTGTGTTCTGTTAGGCCGTTTAACTCTTTATCCACAATAGAGCAGGGGTGTAAAGCCATAACACATTCTAGAACACCCTCTGTGTTCTGTTAGGCCGTTTAACTCTTTAACTCTTTATCACATTCTAGAACACCCTCTGTGTTGTGAGTTTAACTCTTTATCCACAATAGAGCAGGGTGTAAAGCCATAACACATTCTAGAACACCCTCTGTGTTCTGTTAGGCCGTTTAACTCTTTATCCACAATAGAGCAGGGGTGTAAAGCCATTCTAGAACACCCTCTGTGTTCTGTTAGTTTAACTCTTTATCCACAATAGAGCCCATAACACATTCTAGAACACCCTCTGTGTTCTGTTAGGCCGTTTAACTCTTTATCCACAATAGAGCAGGGGTGTAAAGCCATAACACATTCTAGAACACCCTCTGTGTTCTGTTAGGCCGTTTAACTCTTTATCCACAATAGAGCAGGGGTGTAAAGCCATAACACATTCTAGGGGTGTAAAGCCATAACACATTCTAACACCCTCTGTGTTCTGTTAGGCCGTTTAACTCTTTATCCACAATAGAGCAGGGGTGTAAAGCCATAACACATTCTAGAACACCCTCTGTGTTGTGTTAGGCCGTTTAACTCTTTATCCACAATAGAGCAGGGGTGTAAAGCCATAACACATTCTAGAACACCCTCTGTGTTCTGTTAGGCCGTTTAACTCTTTATCCACAATAGAGCAGGGGTGTAAAGCCATAACACATTCTAGAACACCCTCTGTGTTCTGTTAGGCCGTTTAACTCTTTATCCACAATAGAGCAGGGGTGTAAAGCCATAACACATTCTAGAACACCCTCTGTGTTCTGTTAGGCCGTTTAACTCTTTATCCACAATAGACCCTCTGTGTTCAGGGTTTAACTCTTTATCCACAATAGAGTGTAAAGCCATAACACATTCTAGAACACCCTCTGTGTTCTGTTAGGCCGTTTAACTCTTTATCCACAATAGAGCAGGGGTGTAAAGCCATAACACATTCTAGAACACCCTCTGTGTTCTGTTAGGCCGTTTAACTCTTTATCCACAATAGAGCAGGGGTGTAAAGCCATAACACATTCTAGAACACCCTCTGTGTTCTGTTAGGTTTAACTCTTTATCCACAATAGAGCAGGGGTGTAAAGCCATAACACATTCTAGAACACCCTCTGTGTTCTGTTCTTTATCTTTATCCACAATAGAGCAGGGGTGTAAAGCCATAACACATTCTAGAACACCCTCTGTGTTCTGTTAGGCCGTTTAACTCTTTATCCACAATAGAGCAGGGGTGTAAAGCCATAACACATTCTAGAACACCCTCTGTGTTCTGTTAGGCCGTTTAACTCTTTATCCACAATAGAGCAGGGGTGTAAAGCCATAACAGATATGTTTTTCCAGCAGCAGACTATGATCGATAATGTAAAAAGGCGCACTGAAGTCTAACAAAACAGCCCCCACAATATTTTTATCATCAATTTTTTTTGTGTAAGTGCTGTGCTTATTGAATGCCATTCTCTATAAGCGTGCTGAAATTATGTTGTCAATTTGTTTACTGTGAAATAGCATTGCATCTAGTCAAACACAAGTTTTTTCCAGTTGTTTACTAAGGGTTGGTAACAGGCTGATTGGTCGGCTATTTGAGCCAGTAAAGGGGGCTTTACTATTTTTAGGTAGCGGAATGACTTTTGCTTCCCTCCAGACCTGAGGGAACACACTTTCTCGTAGGTTTAGATTGAAGATGTGGTAAATAGGAGTGGCAATATCGTTCGCTATTATCCTCAGTCATTTTCCATACAAGTTTTCAGACCCTGCTGGCTTGTCATTGTTGATAGACAACAATACTTTTTCACCTCTTCCACACTGACTTTATGGAATTCAAAAGTACAGTACTTGTATTTCATAACTTGGTCCGATATACTTGGATGTGTAGTGTCAGCATTTGTTGGTGGCATGTCATGCCTAAGTTTGCTAATCTTACCAATGAAAAAATCTTTAAAGTAGTTGACAATATCAGTAGGCTCTGTAATGAATGAACCATCTGATTCAATGAATGATGGAGCTGAGATAGACTTTTTCCCCAACATTTCATTTAAGGCCCCAAAGCTTTTTACCATCATTCTTTATGTTATTTACCTTTGTTTCGTAGTATAGTTTCTTCTTTATATTCACTTTAGTCACATGATTTCTCAATTTGCAGTACGTTTAACAATGGGTTGTGCTGCCAGAGTTATTTCCCATTCCTTTTGCCTCATCCTTCTCAACCATACAATGTTTAATTCCTCATCAATCCAAGGGGATTTAACAGTTTTTACTGTCATTTCCTTAATGTGTGCTTATTAGTAACTGGAATAAGTAGTTTCATAAATGTGTCAAGTGCAAAGTCTGTTTGCTCCTCATTACACACCACAGACCAACAAATATTCTTTACATCATCAACAGAGGAATTACTACAAAACTTATTGTATGACCTCTTATACACTATATTAGGCCCAACCTTTGGAACTTCGGTTTTCCTAGATATGGCTATTGTATTGTGATCACTACATCCTATGGATTTGGATTCTGTTTTAAAGTACATTTCTGCAACATTAGTAAAGATGTGATCAATACATGTTGATGATTTCATTCCTGTGCTGTTTGTAACTACCTTGGTAGGTTGACTGATAACCTGAACCAGGTTGCAGTGACTGGTTACAGTTTGAAGCTTTTTCTTGAGTGGGCAGCTCATCAATATTTAAATCACCCAGAAAATATACCTCTCTGTTGATATCACATACATTATCAAGCATTTCACACACATTATCCAGATACTGACTGTTAGTGCTTGGTGGTCTACGGCGGGTTCCCACCAGAATGGACTTTAGGTGAGGCAGATGAACCTGTAGCCATATGACTTCAACAGTATTTAACATGAGATCCTCTCTATTCTTTACAGGAATGTGGTTCTGAATATAAATAGCAACACCTCCACCATTGGCATTTCTGTCTTTTCTGTAGATGTTATAGCCATGTATTGCTACCATTGTATAATGACAGGTATTATCTAAGTGAGTTTCAGAGACTATGAATGTCATCTGTTACTAGCAACTTATTAATTTCATGAACCTTGTTTCTTAGGCTACATATGTTAACATGGGCTACTTTTTGAGGACTTTTCTGGGATGCTTGATTGTTTTCATTGCTTTACTGGGAAGCTTAGCAGAAGTAGACATGCTCATGTTATTTATGTTAGTGCAGGGTGAGCTGCACAAAGTGGTCTTTCTCCTAGGGCACACCACCTCAGTGGTCTTCCTACTAGGAGACATGACCTCAGTGTTAACAGTGGTCTTCCTATAGGACACACCTCCTCAGTGTTAACAGTGGTCTTCCTACTAGGACACACCACCTCAGTGTTAACAGTGGTCTTCCTACTAGGACACACCTCCTCAGTGTTAACAGTGGTCTTCCTACTAGGACACACCACCTCAGTGTTAACAGTGGTCTTCCTATAGGACACACCTCCTCAGTGTTAACAGTGGTCTTCCTACTAGGACACACCACCTCAGTGTTAACAGTGGTCTTCCTATAGGACACACCTCCTCAGTGTTAACAGTGGTCTTCCTACTAGGACACACCACCTCAGTGTTAACAGTGGTCTTCCTACTAGGAAACACCACCTCAGTGTTAACAGTGGTCTTCCTACTAGGAAACACCACCTCAGTGTTAACAGTGGTCTTCCTATAGGATACACCACCTCAGTGTTAACAGTGGTCTTCCTACTAGGACACACCTCCTCAGTGTTAACAGTGGTCTTCCTATAGGACACACCTCCTCAGTGTTAACAGTGGTCTTCCTACTAGGACACACCACCTCAGTGTTAACAGTGGTCTTCCTACTAGGACACACCTCCTCAGTGTTAACAGTGGTCTTCCTACTAGGACACACCACCTCAGTGTTAACAGTGGTCTTCCTATAGGACACACCTCCTCAGTGTTAACAGTGGTCTTCCTACTAGGACACACCACCTCAGTGTTAACAGTGGTCTTCCTATAGGACACACCTCCTCAGTGTTAACAGTGGTCTTCCTACTAGGACACACCACCTCAGTGTTAACAGTGGTCTTCCTATAGGACACACCACCTCAGTGTTAACAGTGGTCTTCCTACTAGGAAACACCACCTCAGTGTTAACAGTGGTCTTCCTATAGGATACACCACCTCAGTGTTAACAGTGGTCTTCCTACTAGGACACACCTCCTCAGTGTTAACAGTGGTCTTCCTATAGGACACACCACCTCAGTGTTAAGTGGTCTTCCTATAGGACACACCTCCTCAGTGTTAACAGTGGTCTTCCTATAGGACACACCTCCTCAGTGTTAAGTGGTCTTCCTATAGGACACACCACCTCAGTGTTAACAGTGGTCTTCCTACTGGGACACACCACCTCAGTGTTAACAGTGGTCTTCCTACTGGGACACACCACCTCAGTGTTAACAGTGGTCTTCCTACTGGGACACACCACCTCAGTGTTAACAGTGGTCTTCCTACTGGGACACACCACCTCAGTGTTAACAGTGGTCTTCCTATAAGACACACCACCTCAGTGTTAACAGTGGTCTTCCTATAGGACACACCACCTCAGTGTTAACAGTGGTCTTCCTACTAGGACACACCACCTCAGTGTTAACAGTGGTCTTCCTACTAGGACACACCTCCTCAGTGTTAACAGTGGTCTTCCTACTAGGAAACACCACCTCAGTGTTAACAGTGGTCTTCCTATAGGACACACCACCTCAGTGTTAACAGTGGTCTTCCTATAGGACACACCACCTCAGTGTTAACAGTGGTCTTCCTACTAGGACACACCACCTCAGTGTTAACAGTGGTCTTCCTACTAGGACACACCACCTCAGTGTTAACAGTGGTCTTCCTATAGGACACACCACCTCAGTGTTAACAGTGGTCTTCCTACTAGGACACACCACCTCAGTGTTAACAGTGGTCTTCCTATAGGACACACGCCTACCCATATAGCATGCATGTAGCCTAATGGACATCTGGGGAAGAGAGAGAGAAAGAGATAGGAGGGTTGAGATAGAGAGAGAGATGGAGAGGGATAGTGGTTGGGAGAGAGAGACAGTGGTGGGGAGAGAGACAGAGGTGGGGAGAGAGAGATAGTGGTGGGGAGACAGAGGGAGAGAGACAGTGGTGGGGAGAGAGAGAGATAGTGGTGGGGAGACAGAGGGAGAGAGAGAGAGATATTGGTGGGGACAGAGAGATAGTGGTGGGGAGAGATGTTGAATATATTGTTTAGGGTGTCGTTGTAGTCTGCTTAAAGTGTATTTTGAAGAAATTCTATGTTTTTTGTCAGTTGAGAATTTAATCCTCTATGGGTGTTGGTTTACAGGGTACAGCAGTATTGTTCAGGCTTGAGGTTGGACTGTAACAATGAGTTATGAGGCATACAGTGAAACTTCTATTATTTTCAAAGCTGGATGTGTTTGCTGCTTGACCGTAGATAATGATAATAAAGCCTTTGTCTCTCCCTCCCCCCGCCCCTCCTGTCTCTCCCTCCTGTCCCTCCATCCCTCCTTCCTCCCTCTGTCCCTCCCTCATGTCCCTCCTCCCCCCATGCTGTCCCTCTGTCCCTCCCTCCTGTCCCTCCTCCCTCCCTGCTGTCCCTCCTCTCCCCCTCCTGTCCCTCCTTACTCCCTACTGTCCCTCCTCTCCTTTCTTCCTCCCTCCTGTCCCTCTCTCCTTCCCTAATGTCCCTCCATCCCTCCTTCCTCCCATCCTGTCCCTCCCTCCCTCCCTCTGTTCCTCCTCCCCCCCATGCTATACCTCCTCCCCCCATGCTGTCCCTCCTCTCCCCCTCCTGTCTCTCCCTGCTGTCCCTCCTCTCCTCCTCTCCCCCTGCTGTCCCTCCTCTCCTCCTCTCCCCTGCTGTCCCTCCTATCCTTCCTCCCTCCCTGCTGTCCCTCTTCTCCCCCTGCTGTTCCTCCTCTCCTCCTCTCCCCTGCTGTCCCTCCTATCCTTCCTCCCTCCCTCATGTCCCTCCTCCCCCCATGCTGTCCCTCTGTCCCTCCCTCCTGTCCCTCCTTACTCCCTCCTGTCCCTCCTCTCCTTTCTTCCTCCCTCCTGTCCCTCTCTCCTTCCCTAATGTCCCTCCATCCCCCCTTCCTCCCATCCTGTCCCTCCCTCCCTCCCTCTGTTCCTCCTCCCCCCCATGCTATACCTCCTCCCCCCATGCTGTCCCTCCTCTCCCCCTGCTGTTCTCCCTGCTGTCCCTCCTCTCCTCCTCTCCCCCTGCTGTCCCTCCTCTCCCCTGCTGTCCCTCCTATCCTTCCTCCCTCCCTGCTGTCCCTCTTCTCCCCCTGCTGTTCCTCCTCTCCTCCTCTCCCCTGCTGTCCCTCCTATCCTTCCTCCCTCCCTGCTGTCCCTCCTCTCCCCCTGCTGTCTCTCCCTGCTGTCCCTCCTCTCCTCCTCTCCCCCTGCTGTCCCTCCTCTCCTCCTCTCCCCTGCTGTCCCTCCTATCCTTCCTCCCTCCCTGCTGTCCCTCTTCTCCCGCTGCTGTTCCTCCTCCCTCCTCTCCCCTGCTGTCCCTCCTATCATTCCTCCCTCCCTCATGTCCCTCCTCCCCCCATGCTGTCCCTCTGTCCCTCCCTCCTGTCCCTCCTCCCTCCCTGCTGTCCCTCCTCTCCCCCTCCTGTCCCTCCTTACTCCCTCCTGTCCCTCCTCTCCTTTCTTCCTCCCTCCTGTCCCTCTCTCCTTCCCTAATGTCCCTCCATCCCTCCTTCCTCCCATCCTGTCCCTCCCTCCCTCCCTCTGTTCCTCCTCCCCCCATGCTATACCTCCTCCCCCCATGCTGTCCCTCCTCTCCCCCTGCTGTCTCTCCCTGCTGTCCCTCCTCTCCTCCTCTCCCCCTGCTGTCCCTCCTCTCCTACTCTCCCCTGCTGTCCCTCCTATCCTTCCTCCCTCCCTGCTGTCCCTCTTCTCCCCCTGCTGTTCCTCCTCTCCTCCTCTCCCCCTGCTGTCCCTCCTCTCCTCCTCTCCCCCTGCTGTCCCTCCCCTCCTTCCTCCCTCCCTGCTGTCCCTCCTCTCCCCCTGCTGTCCCTCCTCTCCTCCTCTCCCCCTGCTGTCCCTCCTCTCCTCCTCTCCCCCTGCTGTCCCTCCCATCCTCATGTTCCTGTTAGACAAGACCATCCTGTTCCTTATAGACTAGGCCATTCTGTTCCTGTTAGACTAGGCCATCATGTTCCTGTTAGACAAGGCCATCCTGTTCCTTATAGACTAGGCCATTATGTTCTTGTTAGACTAGGCCATCATGTTCCTGTTAGACAAGGCCATCCTGTTCCTTATAGACTAGGCCATTCTGTTCCTGTTAGACTAGGCCATCATGTTCCTGTTAGACAAGGCCATCCTGTTCCTTATAGACTAGGCCATCCTGTTCCTGTTAGACTAGGCCATCCTGTTCCTTATAGACAAGGCCATCCTGTTCCTGTTAGACAAGACCATCCTGTTCCTTATAGACTAGGCCATCCTGTTCCTGTTAGACTAGGCCATCATGTTCCTGTTAGACTAGGCCATCCTGTTCCTTATAGACTAGGCCATCATGTTCCTGTTAGACAAGGCCATCCTGTTCCTTATAGACTAGGCCATCCTGTTCCTTATAGACTAGGCCATTATGTTCTTGTTAGACTAGGCCATCATGTTCCTGTTAGACAAGGCCATCCTGTTCCTTGTAGACTAGGCCATCCTGTTCCTGTTAGACTAGGCCATCCTGTTCCTTATAGACTAGGCCATCCTGTTCCTTATAGACTAGGCCATTATGTTCTTGTTAGACTAGGCCATCATGTTCCTGTTAGACAAGGCCATCCTGTTCCTTGTAGACTAGGTCATCCTGTTCCTGTTAGACTAGGCCATCCTGTTCCTTATAGACTAGGCCATCCTGTTCCTTATAGACTAGGCCATTATGTTCCTGTTAGACTAGGCCATCCTGTTCCTTATAGACTAGGCCATCCTGTTCCTTATAGACTAGGCCATTATGTTCTTGTTAGACTAGGCCATCATGTTCCTGTTAGACAAGGCCATCCTGTTCCTTGTAGACTAGGCCATCCTGTTCCTGTTAGACTAGGCCATCCTGTTCCTGTTAGACTAGGCCATCCTGTTCCTTATAGACTAGGCCATCCTGTTCCTTATAGACTAGGCCATTATGTTCTTGTTAGACTAGGCCATCATGTTCCTGTTAGACAAGGCCATCCTGTTCCTTGTAGACTAGGCCATCCTGTTCCTTATAGACAAGGCCATCCTGTTCCTGTTAGACAAGGCCATCATGTTCCTGTTAGACAAGGCCATCATGTTCCTTATAGACTAGGCCATCCTGTTCCTTATAGACTAGGCCATCCTGTTCCTTATAGACAAGGCCATCCTGTTCCTTATAGACTAGGCCATCCTGTTCCTGTTAGACTAGGCCATCCTGTTCCTTATAGACAAGGCCATCATGTTCCTGTTAGACTAGGCCATCCTGTTCCTTATAGACAAGGCCATCATGTTCCTGTTAGACAAGGCCATCATGTTCCTTATAGACTAGGCCATCCTGTTCCTGTTAGACTAGGCCATCCTGTTCCTTATAGACAAGGCCATCCTGTTCCTGTTAGACTAGGCCATCCTGTTCCTTATAGACAAGGCCATCATGTTCCTGTTAGACAAGGCCATCATGTTCCTTATAGACTAGGCCATCCTGTTCCTGTTAGACTAGGCCATCCTGTTCCTTATAGACTAGGCCATCCTGTTCCTTATAGACAAGGCCATCCTGTTCCTTATAGACTAGGCCATCCTGTTCCTGTTAGACAAGGCCATCATGTTCCTGTTAGACAAGGCCATCATGTTCCTGTTAGACAAGGCCATCCTGTTCCTGTTAGACTAGGCCATCCTGTTCCTGTTAGACTAGGCCATCCTGTTCCTTATAGACTAGGCCATCCTGTTCCTGTTAGACTAGGCCATCCTGTTCCTTATAGACAAGGCCATCCTGTTCCTGTTAGACAAGGCCATCCTGTTCCTTATAGACAAGGCCATCCTGTTCCTTATAGACAAGGCCATCCTGTTCCTTATAGACTAGGCCATCCTGTTCCTGTTAGACAAGGCCATCCTGTTCCTTATAGACAAGGCCATCCTGTTCCTTATAGACTAGGCCATCCTGTTCCTGTTAGACAAGGCCATCATGTTCCTGTTAGACAAGGCCATCATGTTCCTTATAGACAAGGCCATCCTGTTCCTTATAGACTAGGCCATCCTGTTCCTGTTAGACAAGGCCATCCTGTTCCTGTTAGACTAGGCCATCATGTTCCTGTTAGACAAGGCCATCATGTTCCTTATAGACTAGGCCATCATGTTCCTGTTAGACTAGGCCATCATGTTCCTGTTAGACTAGGCCATCCTGTTCCTGTTAGACAAGGCCATCATGTTCCTGTTAGACTAGGCCATCATGTTCCTGTTAGACTAGGCCATCCTGTTCCTTATAGACTAGGCCATCCTGTTCCTGTTAGACAAGGCCATCATGTTCCTGTTAGACAAGGCCATCATGTTCCTGTTAGACAAGCTGTTTGTCTAGACACCAACGCCTACCTGTACCTGTGTCTAAAAATACCTTCCAAATGGCACCCTAATCCCTATATAGTGCAGGATGCCTTCCAAATGGCACCCTAATCCCTATATAGTGCAGAATGCCTTCCAAATGGCACCCTAATCCCTATATAGTGCATTGCTTTTTGGGTGACATTTGGGATGCATCCTAACTTTCTGCATTGTCTTGAGTTATTACTACTTCCTATGCAGCATCGTTATGCAGCATCGTTATGCAGCATCGTTATGCAGCATCGTTATGCAGTAGTATCATTATGCAGTATCGTGATGCAGTAGTATCGTTATGCAGTATCGTTATGCAGTATCGTTATGCAGTATCGTTATGCAGTAGTATCATTATGCAGCATCGTTATGCAGCATCGTTATGCAGTATCGTTATGCAGTAGTATCATTATGCAGTATCGTGATGCAGTAGTATCATTATGCAGTATCATTATGCAGTGTCGTTATGCAGTGTCGTTATGCAGTAATATCATTATGCAGTGTCATCATGCAGTAGCGTTATGCAGTAGCGTTATGCAGTAGCGTTATGCAGTAGTATCGTTATGCAGTATCGTTATGCAGTATCGTTATGCAGTAGTATCGTTATGCAGTATCGTTATGCAATATCGTTATGCAGTATCGTTATGCAGTAGTATCATTATGCAGTAGTATCGTTATGCTGTATCGTTATGCTGTATCGTTATGCAGTATCGTTATGCGGTATCGTTATGCAGTATTGTTATGCTGTATCGTTATGCAGTAGTATCATCATGCAGTAGTATCATTATGCAGTATCGTTATGCATTATTGTTATGCAGTAGTATCATTATGCAGTATAATTATCCAGTAGCATCATTATGCAGTATCATTATGCAGTATCGTTATGCAGTATCATTATGCAGTAGTATCATTATGCAGTAGTATCGTTATGCAGCAGTATCATTATGCAGTAGTATAGTTATACAGTAGTATCATTATGCAGTAGTATCGTTATGAAGTAGTATCATTATGCAGTAGTATAGTTATGCAGTAGTATCATTATGCAGTAGTATCGTTATGCAGTAGTATCGTTATGCAGCAGTATCATTATGTAGTAGTATAGTTATGCCGTAGTATCATTATGCAGTAGTATCGTTATGCAGTAGTATAGTTATGCAGTAGTATCATTATGTGGTATCATTATGCAGTAGTATCGTTATGCATTAGTATCACTATGCAGTAGTATAGTTATGCAGTATCATTATGCAATATCGTTATGCAGTATCATTATGCAGTATCTTTTCAAATTTGTTGCATGACCTGCTTTCCATACTACAGGTATGATTCCAACCCTCTCTGCATTATCTTTACTTAATTATACATCTAATTGTACCATCTTTTCAAAGTTGTTGCATGACCTGATCTCATACTTCTTTACTTTAGGGATGATTCATATTAATTGTTACAGTTGCTGAATGATTCATTCTCTGCACGGCCATTTGTCTCACAAGGCTGAAAACAATAACCTTCAGATTTCCTGAAAGAGCATTTCATTATACACACTAAACTGATGACAATCATGATTTAATTTAAGCTAGAAAGTAAAAGCATTCTTTGCAAAACCCCAGGGAATACTCATATCCTGTTCAAGACTTGTGTAGGATTTCAGTTTGCATTGGTGTCTGTTTCCAACATGTTTGTCTCTTTGGGGACGGTGTGTGATGGACAGACAGACTGGCTGTGTGTTTCTTTCTCTCTTTCCTCTGCATGTGGCTAGCGATGACTAAAGCTTGCTTTGTAGCGGGGGTTTAAAGCCGCCTTTGGGGTTGTCCACAGGCTCCTCCTCCTTCCTCCATCCTTTCTTCTCCCTTTGCTTATCCCTCCCTGTCTCCCTTCCCTCTTTCCTAAAGAATAGCACCTGCACACCAAGCACACTCCCTCCTCCTGTTCCCACCTGAGCACTGACACACCCCTTCCATCTGTCTTTTCCTACCCAGAATTCCCTAACAACCCAACACCTGGGGGCCCTGAGATCCCGCAGGAGCAGCACAATGCGGGTGCCGTCATCGGGGCGCCGTGGGCGGGGTCGTCCTGTTAGCGGCGGCTGCCACCCTGCTCTTTGTGTTCCTGCGCCGCCGCCAGCGCACCTTCAAGGGCGACTACAGCACCAAGAAACAGGTGTTTGGGAACGGCTACAGCAAGGCCGGGGGCCTGCCAGCCCACCCTCCCATCCCCAACAACCTGCAGTACCCAGACGACTCAGATGACGAGAAGAAGCCTGCCCAGATCGCTGTGACCGGAGGGTTCGAGGCAAGCGAGCGTGATTTTGACGGAGATGCGGAGGACTTGAAGAGGCCCTATTTCACGGTGGATGAAGGAGAGAGCAGAGATTATGACGAACGGACTCTTGCTTTCCAGTACGACCCCGAGACGGAGATAGCCGATGATATGGTGTCCCAAACCGATGGCTCTGTCATTTCAAAGAAAGAGTGGTATGTGTAGGGGATACAAACAACCAAACCAACCAACCGACCTCCCGTGTCACCCTCCTACCATTCCCTTACCACCACCACTACCACCCCCTCACCTCCATTAGTCAACCCCATCCCGCCTTTCATCTCAGACATTCAGTCCAGTGCCCCTCCAAACCCCCAACCCCATCAGAACCCAGTCAATTAAAACCATGTTTTAAAAAATGCACTATCAAGTCCTAAGGAGCATGCAACAACATCAAAATGTCAACAACAACAACACATTAAAATGTCAACAACACATCAACATGTCAACATCAAAATATCAACTACAACATTACATCAACATGTCAACAACAACAACAACACATCAAAATGTCAACAACACATCAACATAACAACAACAACACATCAACAACAACATTGCATCAACATGTCAACAACATTACATCAACATGTTAACAACAACACAACATGTCAACGTCAACAAAAACAACACAACATGTCAACAACAACATTACATCAATATGTGAACAACAACACAACTTCAACATGTCAACAACAACATATCAACATGTCAACAACAACATTACATAAACATGTCAACGACAACACAACTTCAACATGTCAACAACAACACATCAACATGTCAACAACAATATTACATCAACAACATTACATCAACATGTCAACGACAACACAACTTCAACATGGCAACAACATTACATCAACAACAACACATCAACATGTCAACAACAACATTACATCATGGTGTATTGAAATTCCATTAGATGAAACTGCAAATAATACTAAACACGGATTGTAATTGGACTCGTGTGCAACCACCATTGACTTTCAAGGCCAGACAGAAAGAGTGATCTGGTCGCTTGGAAAATACAGGTGTATTATTGTTGTGTGTTCTCCCATGCTATTCTAAATGTATTACATGTATAGAGACTTGGGAGAGATGAGGTATTTGCTGAGCACATTGTGAAAGTCCAACACTGGATGTATGATACATTGTTTTATTCTTCTTCTCATCACCATTGCCTTTTCTGCTATTGTTTGTTTTTTTATAACTTGTTTATGTATGTTATGGGTTCAACTAGGGTAACTAGAGGGTACAGTAACTAAAGGGTACAGTAACATGTCAATCAAAACAACAGTTTTATATACTGTAGATATATATGAGTTATCTGTTTGTGTTGTTTTAAGAGAATGAGATTTAATGCCATTATAGCCCCTTCTTCTCTCCCTGGCTTCATATTGACCTGCAACACTACACAACAATACAAGACTGGGTTTAACCCAATGATATATATAAATCCTGGATTGCTGATGCATTGTATTGGCCATTGGCTT
Organism: Oncorhynchus masou masou; assembly: GCF_036934945.1. Taxonomy (NCBI): domain Eukaryota; kingdom Metazoa; phylum Chordata; class Actinopteri; order Salmoniformes; family Salmonidae; genus Oncorhynchus; species Oncorhynchus masou. Next base: position 99,397,007 of record NC_088224.1, on the reverse strand, counting down.
CAAAGCTTCTCAACGGTTGGCTATATTGGCACTCCCCAGAATAAGTACTCCATAAGAATTAAAGGAAGTCTACAGTATTTCAATTAAATGTTTCAAGGACAAAATTCCATCTATTTAAGTATTTTTTGTTGTTGTAGTGGGGACAGTAACGCTAGTACTTTCAAAAAATTATACTTTAAAGCGGCAATATGTATGTTTTTAGGTGACCTGACCAAAGTCACATTGAAATGTGTGTTATAGATCTGTCGTTATCATTGAAAGCCAGGCTAAGAAGTGGTATATCTGTTTCTATGTGCACTATTTCTGTGCTTCCTGTTCGTATGTTTCGTTTTTGCGTCTTTTACTTTCAGTTTATTACACCAGCTTCAAACAGCTGGAAATAAAATGTGTTTTGTTATGAAAAAGATGTATAGCAGCGGTTTAGATGATACAATGATTCTCAACCAGGAAATGGTGGAGCGATTGCTGCATAGTGCATATTTTTTGTTGTTGTGATATCCAATTGGTAGTTACATGCTTGTCCCATTGCTGCCACTTCCCTACGGACTCGGGAGAGGCAAAGGTCGAGAGCCATGCGTTCTCCGAAAAACAACCCTGCCAGCCGCACCAATGTGTTGGAGAAAACACCATCAAGCTGGTGCCCTTAGTCAGCCTGCAGGTGCCCGTGATCAGCTTGCAGGCGCCCGACCCACCACAAGGAGTCGCTAGAGCGCGATGGGACAAGGAAATCCCGGCCAGCCTCATGGGTCTCCGGTCACGGCCGGCTGTGACACAGCCTGGGATTGAACCCAGGTTTGCAGTGACACTTTAAGAACTGCGGTGCAGTGCCTCAGACCGCTACACCACTCGGGAGGCCTGCATAGTGCATCTTTAAGGAAATATTTTTCCTTTTTTATTTTTATGTTTAGCTCACATAGTATAATTAGAAAGTCTGCATTAAGGTGTCTGTTATAGAATACATGTTGAAAAACTAACGTAGACATTAATAAATGCATTTTTATAGCTTTTTACAACCCCTGTAAGTAATCTAGTGTATATATAAATCATTGGTTTAACAATGTATTACAGCTCCCTGCATGGTATACTATAAGAGTACTACAGACTATAGTAGTGTAGTACAGAGTATACTATGTATTTTGGCCATGTATGTTCTAGCTGTTTTCCAAAGACATGACTGGTGTTTATTACTCTTCAGGGTGTGTACTGAGACCTGCGGCACATGTCAACACAACAAGCCATATGGACACGGCAGTAATACATACAGGCCGAGAGGAGATGCCAGTAGATATAGAAGGACAATGTGCCGGAATGTGCCCTAGTTTTAGTTTCAGATGCTGAGTTGTTTTGGCGCCATCTTAGTTTGGCGGCCATTTTAGCTCCAGATAGAGAAAACAGGTGAGAAGGGGGAAGGTCCTGCTGTCCTGAAGCATCCCTGTGACAAATTATCTTGTTATGGGTTGTAGCGGCATCATGTCATGTATTTTCAACATACAGAACAGTAATGCTTCCCTTACGCTCTGAGAAATGTAATTTCATGATCTGTATCTTAAACTTGAAAGGGTTTACCTAGAGGGTTTACCTAAAGGGGTTATCCTAAAGGGTTTGCCTATTGTTTAATGACCCTAATTTTGTTATCATTGCTCTATTTTTCTTTATTCTAGTTTCTGTGTTTATTAAAGAGTTTGCATTACCTTGTGATTTCCGCAGAAGGCTTGTTCGATAGTGACTTTGAGTCTGTGGTGACTGTCTGACTGGGTAGAATTGGCCCTAAGGTACGATACCTCCACTCACAGCACCTTCTAACAGGACCCTCCAATGGACACAATGGAGACGAGGACAATGTTAAATGTGGGTGTTCATCTCTGCCTACAGAGAAACATGTTTTAAAAGCAAAGGGAACAGAAATATGATAAATGTTGTCTAACTGAATTTAGCAGCAGGTGTTTTTTCTTTGTGTTTAAATATAAATATATATCTCAACAGTCTGGATAAAAGTCTTTCACAATCTAGTCCAGTTGTGGCCAATATAAAATATATTTGATTTGTTTAACACTTTTTTGGTTGCTACATGAATCCATATGTGTTATTTCATATTTTTGATGTCTTCACTATTATTCTACAATGTTTGAACAAAGTAAAAATAAAGAAAAACCCTTGAATGAGTAGGTGTGTCCAAACTTTTGACTGGTACTGTATATCATTTGTAACATCTCTATATGGATTCAAATGGGAGACAAATCAAACAGAAATAGATTCCTCTACAGCAGAACTGACTCCTTTAGAGAGGGGATTGGTTGGCTTTTAAACCCGCAATATCTGCTGCCAGTAGCTGCGGTCCACTGCATAACTTTAACCTCAGTTTTCATGTGCAACTTTTAAGCCACTAACAGAATATTATTATGGTGAAAAAATCAATGCAACATCTGTAACCAAGTAGGAGTGGGAAATCTGTCCAGTGATGGACATCAACACATAGAGAAGCCATTCTGACTTTAAACTGGTTGATATCTTAAGTCTTGTTTTATGCATGTGATTTTATGTGAGAGTAGGTGGGAGTGGAAATATGGATGTTTTAGTGGTTCTCTTTTGTACAGAGAGCTAGTCTATGTCTTCACACATCAGCTCAGAGGGGAGGAGAACTCTTTGCTAGTGTCTGTAGGGAGGTGTGGTGGGCACTCAGTAGTTGACAAAAGGATTTCATTATGTAGAGACAAAAGACCCAGGCTGCATCCCAAATTGCTCCCTATCATGTAAAGTGCACTACTTAGAACCAGTGGACAAAATAGAGAGTAGGGTGCACTACAGAGAACCAGTGCACTATATAGAGAATAGGGTACACTACTTAGAACCACTAATTCTTCCGGCGCCGACAGAGATGGCCGCCTCGCTTCGCGTTCCTAGGAAACTATGCAGTTTTTTGTTTTTTACGTGTTATTTCTTACATTAGTACCCCAGGTCGTCTTAGGTTTCATTACATACAGCCGAGAAGAACTACTGTATATAAGATCAGCTTCAACTCACCATCAGTACGACCAAGAATATGTTTTTCGCGACGCGGATCCTGTGTTCTGCCTTACAAACAGGACAACGGAATGGATCGCATGCAGCGACCCCAAAAAACAACTCCGAAAAAGAGGGAAACGTAGCGGTCTTCTGGTCAGACTACGGAGACGGGCACATCGTGCCCCACTTCCTAGCATTCTTCTTGCCAATGTCCAGTCTCTTGACAACAAGGTTGATGAAATCCGAGCAAGGGTAGCATTCCAGAGGGACATCAGAGACTGTAACGTTCTGTGCTTCACGGAAACATGGCTCACTGGAGAGACGCTATCCGATGCGGTGCAGCCAACGGGTTTCTCCACGCATCGCGCCGACAGAAACAAACACCTTTCTGGTAAGAAGAGGGGTGGGGGTGTATGCCTTATGGCTAACGAGGCATGGTGCGATGAAAGAAACATACAGGAACTCAAATCCTTCTGTTCACCTGATTTAGAATTCCTCACAATCAAATGTAGACCGCATTATCTACCAAGATAATTATCTTCGATTATAATCACAGCCGTATATATCCCCCCCCAAGCAGACACATCGATGGCTCTGAACGAACTTTATTTAACTCTTTGCAAACTGGAAACCATTTATCCGGAGGCTGCATTCATCGTTGTTGGGGATTTTAACAAGGCTAATCTGAAAACAAGACTCCCTAAATTTTATCAGCATATCGATTGCGCAACCAGGGGCGGAAAAACCTTGGATCACTGTTACTCTAACTTCCGCGACGTATATAAGGCCCTGCCCCGCCCCCCTTTCGGAAAAGCTGACCACGACTCCATTTTGCTGATACCTGCCTACAGACAAAAGCTAAAAAAAGAAGCTCCCATGCTGAGGTCTGTCCAACGCTGGTCCGACCAAGCTGACTCCACACTCCAAGACTGCTTCCATCACGTGGACTGGGACATGTTTCGTATTGCGTCAAATAACAACATTGACGAATGCGCTGATTCGGTGTGCGAGTTCATTAGAACGTGCGTTGAAGATGTCGTTCCCATAGCAACGATTAAAACATTCCCTAACCAGAAACCTTGGATTGATGGCAGCATTCGTGTGAAACTGAAAGCGCGAACCACTGCTTTCAATCAGGGCAAGGTGTCTGGTAACATGACTGAATACAAACAATGCAGCTATTCCCTCTGTAAGGCTATCAAACAAGCTAAGCATCAGTACAGAGACAAAGTAGAATCCCAATTCAACGGCTCAGACACAAGAGGCATGTGGCAGGGTCTACAGTCAATCACGGACTACAGGAAGAAATCCAGCCCAGTCACGGACCAGGATGTCTTGCTCCCAGGCAGACTAAATAACTTTTTTGCCCGCTTTGAGGACAATACAGTGCCACTGACACTGCCTGCAACGGAAAAATGCGGTCTCTCCTTCACTGCAGCCGAGGTGAGTAAAACATTTAAACGTGTTAACCCTCGCAAGGCTGCAGGCCCAGACGGCATCCCCAGCCGCGCCCTCAGAGCATGCGCAGACCAGCTGGCTGGTGTGTTTACGGACATATTCAATCAATCCCTATAACAGTCTGCTGTTCCCACATGCTTCAAGAGGGCCACCATTGTTCCTGTTCCCAAGAAAGCTAAGGTAACTGAGCTAAACGACTACCGCCCCGTAGCACTCACTTCCGTCATCATGAAGTGCTTTGAGAGACTAGTCAAGGACCATATCACCTCCACCCTACCTGACACCCTAGATCCACTCCAATTTGCTTACCGCTCAAATAGGTCCACAGACGATGCAATCTCAACCACACTGCACACTGCCCTAACCCATCTGGACAAGAGGAATACCTATGTGAGAGTGCTGTTCATCGACTACAGCTCGGCATTCAAATCAAATCAAATCAAATCAAATTTATTTATATAGCCCTTCGTACATCAGCTGATATCTCAAAGTGCTGTACAGAAACCCAGCCTAAAACCCCAAACAGCAAGCAATGCAGGTGTAGAAGCACGGTGGCTAGGAAAAACTCCCTAGAAAAGCCAAAACCTAGGAAGAAACCTAGAGAGGAACCAGGCTATGTGGGGTGGCCAGTCCTCTTCTGGCTGTGCCGGGTAGAGATTATAACAGAACATGGCCAAGATGTTCAAATGTTCATAAATGACCAGCATGGTCGAATAATAATAAGGCAGAACAGTTGAAACTGGAGCAGCAGCACGGCCAGGTGGACTGGGGACAGCAAGGAGTCATCATGTCAAGTAGTCCTGGGGCATGGTCCTAGGGCCGCGGTTCAGTTGAAACTGGAGCAGCAGCACGGCCAGGTGGACTGGGGACAGCAAGGAGTCATCATGTCAGGTAGTCCTGGGGCATGGTCCTAGGGCTCAGGTCCTCCGAGAGAGAGAAGGAGAGAATTAGAGAACGCACACTTAGATTCACACAGGACACCGAATTGGACAGGAGAAGTACTCCAGATATAACAAACTGACCCCAGCCCCCGACACATAAACTACTGCAGCATAAATACTGAAGGCTGAGACAGGAGGGGTCAGGAGACACTGTGGCCCCACCCGAGGACACCCCGGACAGGGCCAAACAGGAAGGATATAACCCCACCCACTATGCCAAAGCACAGCCCCCACACCACTGGAGGGATATCTTCAACCACCAACTTACCATCCTGAGACAAAGCTGAGTATAGCCCGCAAAGATCTCCGCCACGGCACAACCCAAGGGGGGGGGCGCCAACCCAGACAGGATGACCACATCAGTGAATCAACCCACTCAGGTGACGCACCCCCTCAGGGACGGCATGAGAGAGCCCCAGCAAGCCAGTGACTCAGCCCCTGTAATAGGGTTAGAGGCAGAGAATCCCAGTGGAAAGAGGGGAACCGGCCAGGCAGAGACAGCAAGGGTGGTTCGTTGCTCCAGAGCCTTTCCGTTCACCTTCCCACTCCTGGGCCAGACTACACTCAATCATATGACCCACTGAAGAGATGAGTCTTCAGTAAAGACTTAAAGGTTGAGACCGAGTTTGCGTCTCTGACATGGGTAGGCAGACCGTTCCATAAAAATGGAGCTCTATAGGAGAAAGCCCTGCCTCCAGCTGTTTGCTTAGAAATTCTAGGGACAATTAGGAGGCCTGCGTCTTGTGACCGTAGCGTACGTGTAGGTATGTACGGCAGGACCAAATCAGAGAGATAGGTAGGAGCAAGCCCATGCAATGCTTTGTAGGTTAGCAGTAAAACCTTGAAATCAGCCCTTGCTTTGACAGGAAGCCAGTGTAGGGAGGCTAGCACTGGAGTAATATGATCAAATTTTTTGGTTCTAGTCAGGATTCTAGCAGCCGTATTTAGCACTAACTGAAGTTTATTTAGTGCTTTATCCGGGTAGCCGGAAAGTAGAGCATTGCAGTAGTCTAACCTAGAAGTGACAAAAGCATGGATTAATTTTTCTGCATCATTTTTGGACAGAAAGTTTCTGATTTTTGCAATGTTACGTAGATGGAAAAAAGCTGTCCTTGAAATGGTCTTGATATGTTCTTCAAAAGAGAGATCAGGGTCCAGAGTAACGCCGAGGTCCTTCACAGTTTTATTTGAGATGACTGTACAACCATTAAGATTAATTGTCAGATTCAACAGAAGATCTCTTTGTTTCTTGGGACCTAGAACAAGCATCTCTGTTTTATCCGAGTTTAAAAGTAGAAAGTTTGCTGCCATCCACTTCCTTATGTCTGAAACACATGCTTCTACACCATAGTACCCTCCAAGCTCGTCATCAAGCTCGAGACCCTGGGTCTCGACCCCGCCCTGTGCAACTGGGTACTGGACTTTCTGACGGGCCTTATGTCTGAAACACATGCTTCAACACCATAGTACCCTCCAAGCTCGTCATCAAGCTCGAGACCCTGGGTCTCGACCCCGCCCTGTGCAACTGGGTACTGGACTTTCTGACGGGCCGCCCCCAGGTGGTGAGGGTAGGTAACAACATCTCCTCCCCGCTGATCCTCAACACTGGGGCCCCACAAGGGTGCGTTCTGAGCCCTCTCCTGTACTCCCTGTTCACCCACGACTGCGTGGCCACGCATGCCTCCAACTCAAACATCACGTTTGCGGACGACACAACAGTGGTAGGCTTGATTACCAACAACGACGAGACGGCCTACAGGGAGGAGGTGAGGGCCCTCGGAGTGTGGTGTCAGGAAAATAACCTCACACTCAACGTCAACAAAACTAAGGAGATGATTGTGGACTTCAGGAAACAGCAGAGGGAACACCCCCCTATCCACATCGATGGAACAGTAGTGGAGAGAGTAGCAAGTTTTAAGTTCCTCGGCATACACATCACAGACAAACTGAATTGGTCCACTCACACAGACAGCACCGTGAAGAAAGCGCAGCAGCGCCTCTTCAACCTCAGGAGGCTGAAGAAATTCGGCTTGTCACCAAATGCACTCACAAACTTCTACAGATGCACAATCGAGAGCATCCTGGCGGGCTGTATGACCGCCTGGTACGGCAACTGCTCCGCCCTCAACCGTAAGGCTCTCCAGAGGGTAGTGAGGTCTGCACAACGCATCACCGGGGGCAAACTACCTGCCCTCCAGGACACCTACACCACCCGATGTTACAGGAAGGCCATAAAGATCATCAAAGACATCAACCACCCTGAGGCCCTGCCTGTTCACCCCGCTATCATCCAGAAGGCGAGGTCAGTACAGGTGCATCAAAGCTGGGACCGAGAGACTGAAAAACAGCTTCTATCTCAAGGCCATCAGACTGTTAAACAGCCACCACTAACATTGAGTGGCTGCTGCCAACACACTGACACTGACTCAACTCCAGCCACTTTAATAATGGGAATTGATGGGAAATTATGTAAATATATCACTAGCCACTTTAAACAATGCTAACTTATATAATGTTACTTACCCTACATTATTCATCTCATATGCATACGTATATATCATCTATATCATCGACTGCATCCTTATGTAATACATGTATCACTAGCCACTTTAACTATGCCACTTTGTTTACATACTCATCTCATATGTATATACTGTACTCGATACCATCTACTGTATCTTGCCTATGCTGCTCTGTACCATCACTCATTCATATATCTTCATGTACATATTCTTTATCCCCTTACACTGTGTATAAGACAGTAGTTTAGGAATTGTTAGTTAGATTACTTGTTGGTTATTACTGCATTGTCGGAACTAGAAGCACAAGCATTTTGCTACACTCACATTAACATCTGCTAACCATGTGTATGTGACAAATACAATTTGATTTTTTTTTTTTTTAACCCTAACCCATTCTAACACTAACCCATGCAAACCCATCCTAACCCATTCTAACTAATTCTAACCCATCCAAACCCATCCTAACCCATTCTAACCTTTCCTAACCCTAACCCATCTGAACCCTAACCCATTCTAACCCTAACCCATCCTAACCCATTCTAACCCTAACCCATCCTAACCCATTCTAACACTAACCCATCCTAACCCTAACCCATTCTAACCCTAATCCATCCTAACCCTAATCCATTCTAACAGTAACCCATCCTAACCCTAATTCATCCTAACCCTAACCCATTCTAACAGCAACCCATTCTAACCCAAACCCATCCTAACCCAAACCCATCCTAACCCTAACATAGTCTTACACTAAGCCATTCTAACCCATCCTTACCCAATCTAACCCATCCAAACCCATTCTAACCCATTCTAACCCATTCTAACCCGAACCCAGCCTAACCCTAACCCATCCTAACCCTAACACATTCTAACCCATCCTAACCCATTCTAACCCTATCCCATTCTATATATATATATCCCATTTAGCAGACGCTTTTGTCCAAAGCGACTTACAAGTCGGCCTGGGCCACTACTTTTACATATGGGTGGTCCCAGCGGGAATCGAACCCACGACGCTTGGCGTTGCAAGCTCCATGCTCTACCGACTGAGCCACACTGGACCCATTCTAACACTTATTCTAACACTTATCCATTCTAACACTTATCCATTCTAACCCATTCAAACCCTATCCCATTCTAACACTTATCCATTCTAACCCATCCTCACCCAAACCCATCCTAACACTAACCCATTCTAACCCATTCTAACCCATCCTAACCCTAACCCATTCTAACACAAACCCATTCAAACCCTAACCCATTCTAACAGTAACCCATCCTAACCCTAGCCCATTCTAACCCTAATCCATCCTAACCCTAACCCATTCTAACAGTAACCCATCCTAACCCTAACCCATTCTAACCCTAATCAATCCTAACCCTAACCCATTCTAACACTAACCCATCCTAACCCTAGCCCATTCTAACCCTAGCCCATTCTAACCCTAACCCATTCTAACCCTAACCCATTCTAACACTAACCCATCCTAACCCTAGCCCATTCTAACCCTAATCAATCCTAACCCTAACCCATTCTAACACTAACCCATCCTAACCCTAGCCCATTCTAACCCTAATCCATCCTAACCCTAACCCATTCTAACAGTAACCCATCCTAACCCTAACCCATTCTAACCCTAATCAATCCTAACCCTAACCCATTCTAACACTAACCCATCCTAACCCTAGCCCATTCTAACCCTAGCCCATTCTAACCCTAACCCATTCTAACCCTAACCCATTCTAACACTAACCCATCCTAACCCTAGCCCATTCTAACCCTAATCAATCCTAACCCTAACCCGTTCTAACAGCAACCCATTCTAACCCGAACCCATCCTAACCCTAACCCACTCTAACCCTCACATAGTCTTACAATAAGCCATTCTAACCCATTCTAACCCATCCTAACCCATTCTAACCCGAACCCAGTCTAACCCTAACCCATCCTAACCCTAACCCATGCTAACCCATTCTAACCCGAACCCAGCCTAACCCTAACCCATCCTAACCCTAACCCATGCTAACCCATTCTAACCCGAACCCATTCTAACCCGAACCCATTCTAACCCGAACCCATTCTAACCCTAACCCATTCTAACACTAACACATTCTAACCCATCCTAACCCTATCCCATTCTAACACTTATCCATTCTATCCCATCCTCACCCAAACCCATCCTAACACTAACCCATTCAAACCCATCCTAACCCGAACCCATTCTAACCCTAACCCATTCTAACACTAACACATTCTAACCCATCCTAACCCTATCCCATTCTAACACTTATCCATTCTATCCCATCCTCACCCAAACCCATTCTAACACAAACCCATTCAAACCCATCCTAACCCATTCTAACTAATTCTAACCCATCCTAACCCATTCTAACCTTTCCTAACCCTAACCCATTCTAACCCTAACCCATCCGAACCCTAACCCATTCTAACCGTAACCCATTCTAACACTAACCCATCCTAACCCTAGCCCATTCTAACCCTAATCCATCCTAACCCTAACCCATTCTAACAGTAACCCATCCTAACCGTAACCCATTCTAACCCTAACCCATCCGAACCCTAACCCATTCTAACCGTAACCCATTCTAACACTAACCCATCCTAACCCTAGCCCATTCTAACCCTAATCAATCCTAACCCTAACCCATTCTAACAGCAACCCATTCTAACCTGAACCCATCCTAACCCTAACACACTCTAACCCTAACATAGTCTTACACTAAGCCATTCTAACCCATTCTAACCCATCCTAACCCATTCGAACCCATACTAACCCATTCTAACTAATTCTAACCCATTCTAACCCATCCTAACCCATCCTAACCCATTCTAACCCATTCTAACCCTAACCCATCCTAACCCTAACCCATTCTAACCCATCCTAACCCATCCTAACCCATCCTAACCCATTCTAACCCATTCTAACACTAACCCATTCGAACCCATACTAACCCATTCTAACTAATTCTAACCCATCCTAACCCATTCTAACCCATCCTAACCCATTCTAACCCTAACCCATCCTAACCCTAACCCATGCTAACCCATTCTAACCCTAACCCATTCTAACCCTAACTCATTCTATCCCATCCTAACCCATCCTAACCCTAACCCATTCTAACACTAACCCATTCTATCCCTATCCCATTCTAACCCTAACCCATTCTAACCAATCCGAACCCTAACCCATGCTAACCCTATCCCATTCTAACCCTGACCCATTATAACCTTAACACATTATAACCCGAACCCATTCTAACCCGTCCTAACCCTAACCCATTCTAACCTTAACACATTCTAACCCTAACCCATTCTAACCCATTATAACCCATCCTAACCCATTCTAACTCATTCTAACCCATTCTAACTCATTCTAACCCATCCTAACCCACTCTAACCCTATCCCATTCTAACACTTATCTATTCTAACCCATCCTAACCCATTCTAACCCTAACCCACTCTAACCCTAACATAGTCTTACACTAAGCCATTCTAACCCATTCTAACCCATTCGAACCCATACTAACCCATTCTAGCTAATTCTAACCCATTCTAACCCATCCTAACCCATTCTAAACCTATCCCATTCTAACACTTATCCATTCTAACCCATTCAAACCCTAACCCATTCTAACCCTTACCCATTCTAACCCTAACCCATTATAACCCTAACCCATTCTAACCCATTCTAACCCTAACCCATTCTAACCCTAACCCATTATAACCCTAATCCATTCTAACCCTAACCCAACCTAACCCTAACCCAACCTAACCCTAACCCATTCTAACCCTAACCCATTCTAACCCTAACCCATTCTAACCCTAACCCATTCTAACCCTAACCCATTCTAACCCTAACCCATTCTAACCCATCCTCACCCAAACCCATCCTAACACTAACCCAGTCTAACCCATCCAAACCCATTCTAACACTAACCCATTCAAACCCATCCTAACACATTCTAACCCATTCTAACCCATCCTAACCCATTCTAACCCTAACCCACTCTAACCCTAACATAGTCTTACACTAAGCCATTCTAACCCATACTAACCCATTCTAGCTAATTCTAACCCATTCTAACCCATCCTAACCCATTCTAACTCATTCTAACCCATCCTAACCCATTCTAAACCTATCCCATTCTAACACTTATCCATTCTAACCCATTCAAACCCTAACCCATTCTAACCCTTACCCATTCTAACCCTAACCCATTATAACCCTAACCCATTCTAACCCATTCTAACCCTAACCCATTCTAACCCTAACCCATTCTAACCCTAACCCATTCTAACCCTAACCCATTCTAACCCTAACCCAACCTAACCCATTATAACCCATTCTAACCCTAACCCATTCTAACCCTAACCCATTCTAACCCTAACCCATTCTAACCCTAACCCATTCTAACCCATTCTAACCCTAACCCATTCTAACCCTAACCCATTATAACCCTAACCCATTATAACCCATTCTTACCCATTCTAACCCTAACCCATTCTAACCCATTCTAACTCTAACCCATTCTAACCCATTCTAACCCTAACCCATTCTTACCCATTCTAACCCTAACCCATTCTAACCCTAACCCATTCTAACCCTAACCCATTCTAACCCTAACCCATTCTAACCCATTCTAACCCTAACCCATTCTAACCCTAACCCATTATAACCCTAATCCATTCTAACCCATTCTAACCCATTCTAACCCTAACCCATTCTTACCCATTCTAACCCTAACCCATTCTAACCCTAACCCATTTGAACCCTAACCCATTCTAACCCTAACCCATTCTAACCCTAACCCATTCTTACCCCTTCTAACCCTAACCCATTCTAACCCTAACCCATTATAACCCTAATCCATTCTTACCCATTCTAACCCTAACCCATTCTAACCCATTCTAACCCTAACCCATTCTTACCCATTCTAACCTTAACCCATTCTAACCCTAACCCATTTTGACCCTAACCAATTCTAACCCATTCTAACCCTAATCCATTCTAACCCTAACCCATTCTAACCCATTCTAACCCTAACCCATTCTTACCCATTCTAACCCTAACCCATTCTAACCCATTCTAACCCTAACCCATTCTTACCCATTCTAACCCTAACCCATTCTAACCCTAACCCATTCTAACCCTAACCCATTATAACCAAAATCCTTTCTAACCCATTCTAACCCTAACCCATTCTAACCCATTCTAACCCAAACCCATTCTTACCCATTCTAACCCTAACCCATTCTAACCCTAACCCATTCTAACCCTAATCCATTCTAAACCATTCTAACCCTAACCCATTCTTACCCATTCTAACCCTAACCCATTCTAACCCTAACCCATTCTTACCCATTCTAACCCTAGCCCATTCTAACCCTAACCCATTCTAACCCTAACCCATTCTAAACCCTTACCCATTTTAACCCTAACCCATTTTAACCCTAATCCATTCTAACCCATTCTAACCCTAACCCATTCTAACCCATTCTAAACCTAACCCATTCTTACCCATTCTAACCCTAACCCATTCTAACCCTAACCCATTCTAACCCTAACCCATTATAACCCTAATCCATTCTTACCCATTCTAACCCTAACCCATTCTAACCCATTCTAACCCTAACCCATTCTTACCCATTCTAACCCTAACCCATTCTAACCCTAACCCATTCTAACCCTAACCCATTATAACCCTAATCCATTCTTACCCATTCTAACCCTAACCCATTCTAACCAATTCTAACCCTAATCCATTCTTACCCATTCTAACCCTAACCCATTCTAACCCTAACCCATTCTTACCCATTCTAACCTTAACCCATTCTAACCCTAACCCATTCTAACCATAACCCATTCTAACCCATTCTAACCCTAACCCATTCTAACCTAACCCATTATAACCCTAATCCATTCTAACCCATTCTAACCCTAACCCATTCTTACCCATTCTAACCCTAACCCATTCCAACCCTAACCCATTCTTACCCATTCTAACCCTAACCCATTCTAACCCTAACCCATTCTAACCCTAACCCATTATAACCCTAATCCATTCTAACCCATTCTAACCCTAACCCATTCTAACCCATTCTAACCCTAACCCATTCTAACCCTAACCCATTCTAACCCTAACCATTCTAACCCTAACCCATTCTAACCCTAATCCATTATAACCCATTCTAACCCTAACCCATTCTTACCCATTCTAACCCTAACCCATTCTAACCCTAACCCATTATAACCCTAACCCATTATAACCCTAATCCATTCTAACCCTAACCCATTATAACCCTAATCCATTCTAACCCATTCTAACCCTAACCCATTCTAACCCATTCTAACCCAAACCCATTCTTACACATTCTAACCCTAACCCATTCTAACCCTAACCCATTCTAACCCTAACCCATTCTAACCCTAACCCATTCTAACCCTAATCCATTCTAAACCATTCTAACCCTAACCCATTCTTACCCATTCTAACCCTAATCCATTCTAACCCTAACCCATTCTTACCCATTCTAACCCTTACCCATTCTAACCCTAACCCATTTTAACCCTAACCCATTCTAACCCATTCTAACCCTAACCCATTCTAACCCATTCTAACCCTAACCCATTCTTACCCATTCTAACCCTAACCCATTCTAACCCTAACCCATTATAACCCTAATCCATTCTTACCCATTCTAACCCTAACCCATTCTAACCCATTTTAACCCTAACCCATTCTTACCCATTCTAACCCTAACCCATTCTAACCCTAACCCATTCTAACCCTTACCCATTCTAACCCTAACCCATTCTAACCAATTCTAACCCTAATCCATTCTTACCCATTCTAACCCTAACCCATTCTAACCCATTCTAACCCTAACCCATTCTTACCCATTCTAACCTTAACCCATTCTAACCCTAACCCATTCTAACCATAACCCATTCTAACCCTAACCCATTCTAACCATAACCCATTCTAACCCATTCTAACCCTAACCCATTCTAACCCTAACCCATTATAACCCTAATCCATTCTAACCCATTCTAACCCTAACCCATTCTTACCCATTCTAACCCTAACCCATTCTAACCCATTCCAACCCTAACCCATTATTACCCATTCTAACCCTAACCCATTCTAACCCTAACCCATTATAACCCTAATCCATTCTAACCAATTCTAACCCTAACCCATTCTAACCCATTCTAACCCTAACCCATTCTTACCCATTCTAACCCTAACCCATTCTAACCCTAACCCATTATTACCCATTCTAACCCTAACCCATTCTTACCCATTCTAACCCTAACCCATTCTAACCCTAACCCATTCTAACCCATTCTAACCCTAACCCATTCTAACCCTAACCCATTATAACCCTAATCCATTCTAACCCATTCTAACCCATTCTAACCCTAACCCATTCTTACCCATTCTAACCCTAACCCATTCTAACCCTAACCCATTTGAACCCTAACCCATTTGAACCCTAACCCATTTGAACCCTAACCCATTCTAACCCATTCTAACCCTAACCCATTCTAACCCTAACCCATTCTTACCCCTTCTAACCCTAACCCATTCTAACCCTAAACCTAACCCATTATAACCCTAATCCATTCTTACCCATTCTAACCCTAACCCATTCTAACCCATTCTAACCCTAACCCATTCTTACCCATTCTAACCTTAACCCATTCTAACCCTAACCCATTTTGACCCTAACCAATTCTAACCCATTCTAACCCTAATCCATTCTAACCCTAACCCATTCTAACCCATTCTAACCCTAACCCATTCTTACCCATTCTAACCCTAACCCATTCTAACCCATTCTAACCCTAACCCATTCTTACCCATTCTAACCCTAACCCATTCTAACCCTAACCCATTCTAACCCTAACCCATTATAACCAAAATCCTTTCTAACCCATTCTAACCCTAACCCATTCTAACCCATTCTAACCCAAACCCATTCTTACCCATTCTAACCCTAACCCATTCTAACCCTAACCCATTCTAACCCTAATCCATTCTAAACCATTCTAACCCTAACCCATTCTTACCCATTTTAACCCTAACCCATTTTAACCCTAATCCATTCTAACCCATTCTAACCCTAACCCATTCTAACCCATTCTAAACCTAACCCATTCTTACCCATTCTAACCCTAACCCATTCTAACCCTAACCCATTCTAACCCTAACCCATTATAACCCTAAACCATTCTTACCCATTCTAACCCTAACCCATTCTAACCCATTCTAACCCTAACCCATTCTTACCCATTCTAACCCTAACCCATTCTAACCCTAACCCATTCTAACCCTAACCCATTATAACCCTAATCCATTCTTACCCATTCTAACCCTAACCCATTCTAACCAATTCTAACCCTAATCCATTCTTACCCATTCTAACCCTAACCCATTCTAACCCTAACCCATTCTTACCCATTCTAACCTTAACCCATTCTAACCCTAACCCATTCTAACCATAACCCATTCTAACCCATTCTAACCCTAACCCATTCTAACCCTAACCCATTATAACCCTAATCCATTCTAACCCATTCTAACCCTAACCCATTCTTACCCATTCTAACCCTAACCCATTCCAACCCTAACCCATTCTTACCCATTCTAACCCTAACCCATTCTAACCCTAACCCATTCTAACCCATTCTAACCCTAACCCATTCTAACCCTAACCCATTCTAACCCTAATCCATTCTAAACCATTCTAACCCTAACCCATTCTTACCCATTCTAACCCTAACCCATTCTAACCCTAACCCATTCTTACCCATTCTAACCCTAGCCCATTCTAACCCTAACCCATTCTAACCCTAACCCATTCTAACCCATTCTAAACCCTTACCCATTTTAACCCTAACCCATTTTAACCCTAATCCATTCTAACCCATTCTAACCCTAACCCATTCTAACCCATTCTAAACCTAACCCATTCTTACCCATTCTAACCCTAACCCATTCTAACCCTAACCCATTCTAACCCTAACCCATTATAACCCTAATCCATTCTTACCCATTCTAACCCTAACCCATTCTAACCCATTCTAACCCTAACCCATTCTTACCCATTCTAACCCTAACCCATTCTAACCCTAACCCATTCTAACCCTAACCCATTATAACCCTAATCCATTCTTACCCATTCTAACCCTAACCCATTCTAACCAATTCTAACCCTAATCCATTCTTACCCATTCTAACCCTAACCCATTCTAACCCTAACCCATTCTTACCCATTCTAACCTTAACCCATTCTAACCCTAACCCATTCTAACCATAACCCATTCTAACCCATTCTAACCCTAACCCATTCTAACCCTAACCCATTATAACCCTAATCCATTCTAACCCATTCTATCCCTAACCCATTCTTACCCATTCTAACCCTAACCCATTCCAACCCTAACCCATTCTTACCCATTCTAACCCTAACCCATTCTAACCCTAACCCATTCTAACCCATTCTAACCCTAACCCATTCTAACCCTAACCCATTCTAACCCTAACCCATTCTAACCCTAACCCATTCTAACCCTAATCCATTATAACCCATTCTAACCCTAACCCATTATAACCCTAACCCATTATAACCCTAATCCATTCTAACCCTAACCCATTATAACCCTAATCCATTCTAACCCATTCTAACCCTAACCCATTCTAACCCATTCTAACCCAAACCCATTCTTACACATTCTAACCCTAACCCATTCTAACCCTAACCCATTCTATCCCTAACCCATTCTAACCCTAATCCATTCTAACCCTAATCCATTCTAACCCATTCTAACCCTAACCCATTCTTACCCATTCTAACCCTAATCCATTCTAACCCTAACCCATTCTTACCCATTCTAACCCTAGCCCATTCTAACCCTAACCATTCTAACCCTAACCCATTCTAACCCATTCTAAACCCTTACCCATTCTAACCCTAACCCATTTTAACCCTAATCCATTCTAACCCATTCTAACCCTAACCCATTCTAACCCATTCTAACCCTAACCCATTCTTACCCATTCTAACCCTAACCCATTCTAACCCTAACCCATTCTAACCCTAACCCATTATAACCCTAATCCATTCTTACCCATTCTAACCCTAACCCATTCTAACCCATTTTAACCCTAACCCATTCTTACCCATTCTAACCCTAACCCATTCTAACCCTAACCCATTCTAACCCTAATCCATTCTTACCCATTCTAACCCTAACCCATTCTAACCAATTCTAACCCTAATCCATTCTTACCCATTCTAACCCTAACCCATTCTAACCCATTCTAACCCTAACCCATTCTTACCCATTCTAACCTTAACCCATTCTAACCCTAACCCATTCTAACCATAACCCATTCTAACCCTAACCCATTCTAACCATAACCCATTCTAACCCATTCTAACCCTAACCCATTCTAACCCTAACCCATTATAACCCTAATCCATTCTAACCCATTCTAACCCTAACCCATTCTTACCCATTCTAACCCTAACCCATTCTAACCCATTCCAACCCTAACCCATTATTACCCATTCTAACCCTAACCCATTCTAACCCTAACCCATTATAACCCTAATCCATTCTAACCCATTCTAACCCTAACCCATTCTTACCCATTCTAACCCTAACCCATTCTAACCCTAACCCATTATTACCCATTCTAACCCTAACCCATTCTTACCCATTCTAACCCTAACCCATTCTAACCCTAACCCATTCTTACCCATTCTAACCCTAACCCATTCTAACCCTAACCCATTATTACCCATTCTAACCCTAACCCATTCTTACCCATTCTAACCCTAACCCATTATAACCCTAACCCATTATAACCCTAATCCATTCTAACCCATTCTAACCCTAACCCATTCTAACCCTAACCCATTATAACCCTAACCCATTATAACCCTAATCCATTATAACCCATTCTAACCCTAACCCATTCTTACCCATTCTAACCCTAACCCATTCTAACCCATTCTAACCCTAACCCATTCTTACCCTAACCCATTCTAACCCTAACCCATTCTAACCCATTCTAACCCTAACCCATTGTAACCCATTGTAACCCTAACCCATTCTTACCCATTCTAACCCTAACCCATTCTAACCCTAACCCATCCTAACCCTAACCCATTATAACCCTAATCCATTCTAACCCATTCTAACCCTAACCCATTCTTACCCATTCTAACCCTAACCCATTCTAACCCTAACCCATTCTAACCCTAATCCATTCTAACCCATTCTAACCCTAACCCATTCTAGCCCTAACCCATTGTAACCCATTGTAACCCTAACCCATTCTTACCCATTCTAACCCTAACCCATTCTAACCCTAACCCATCCTAACCCTAACCCATTATAACCCTAATCCATTCTTACCCATTCTAACCCTAACCCATTCTAACCCTAACCCATTCTAACCCTAATCCATTCTAACCCATTCTAACCCTAACCCATTCTAGCCCCAACCCATTATAACCCATTCTAACCCTAACCCATTCTTACCCATTCTAACCCTAACCCATTCTTACCCATTCTAACCCTAACCCATTCTAACCCTAACCCATTCTAACCCTAACCCATTCTAACCCTAACCCATTGTAACCCATTCTAACCCTAACCCATTATAACCCTAATCCATTCTAACCCTAATCCATTCTAACCCATTCTAACCCTAACCCATTCTAACCCTAACCCATTATAACCCTAATCCATTCTAACCCATTCTAACCCTAACCCATTCTAACCCTAACCCATTCTAACCCATTCTAAACCCTTACCCATTCTAACCCTAACCCATTTTAACCCTAATCCATTCTAACCCATTCTAACCCTAACCCATTCTAACCCATTCTAAACCTAACCCATTCTTACCCATTCTAACCCTAACCCATTCTAACCCTAACCCATTCTAACCCTAACCCATTATAACCCTAATCCATTCTTACCCATTCTAACCCTAACCCATTCTAACCCATTCTAAGCCTAACCCATTCTTACCCATTCTAACCCTAACCCATTCTAACCCTAACCCATTCTAACCCTAACCCATTATAACCCTAATCCATTCTAACCCTAACCCATTCTAACCAATTCTAACCCTAATCCATTCTTACCCATTCTAACCCTAACCCATTCTAACCCTAACCCATTCTTACCCATTCTAACCTTAACCCATTCTAACCCTAACCCATTCTAACCATAACCCATTCTAACCCTAACCCATTCTAACCCTAACCCATTATAACCCTAATCCATTCTAACCCATTCTAACCCTAACCCATTCTTACCCATTCTAACCCTAACCCATTCCAACCCTAACCCATTCTTACCCATTCTAACCCTAACCCATTCTAACACTAACCCATTCTAACCCTAACCCATTATAACCCTAATCCATTCTAACCCATTCTAACCCTAACCCATTCTAACCCATTCTAACCCTAACCCATTCTAACCCTAACCCATTCTAACCCTAACCCATTCTAACCCTAACCCATTATAACCCTAATCCATTCTAACCCTAACCCATTCTTACCCATTCTAACCCTTACCCATTCTAACCCTAACCCATTCTAACCCTAACCCATTATAACCCTAATCCATTCTAACCCATTCTAACCCTAACCCATTCTAACCCTAACCCATTATAACCCATTCTAACCCTAACCCATTCTTACCCATTCTAACCCTAACCCATTCTAACCCATTCTAACCCTAACCCATTCTTACCCATTCTAACCCTAACCCATTCTAACCCTAACCCATTCTAACCCTAACCCATTCTAACCCTAATCCATTCTAACCCATTCTAACCCTAACCCATTGTAACCCATTCTAACCCTAACCCATTCTTACCCATTCTAACCCTAACCCATTCTAACCCTAACCCATTCTTACCCATTCTAACCCTAACCCATTCTAACCCATTCTAACCCTAACCCATTATAACCCTAATCCATTCTAACCCTAATCCATTCTAACCCATTCTAACCCTAACCCATTCTAACCCTAACCCATTCTAACCCTAACCCATTATAACCCTAATCCATTCTAACCCATTCTAACCCTAACCCATTCTAACCCTAACCCATTCTAACCCATTCTAAACCCTTACCCATTCTAAACCTAACCCATTTTAACCCTAATCCATTCTAACCCATTCTAACCCTAACCCATTCTAACCCATTCTAAACCTAACCCATTCTTACCCATTCTAACCCTAACCCATTCTAACCCTAACCCATTCTAACCCTAACCCATTCTAACCCTAATCCATTCTTACCCATTCTAACCCTAACCCATTCTAACCCTAACCCATTCTTACCCATTCTAACCCTAACCCATTCTAACCCTAACCCATTCTAACCCTAATCCATTCTTACCCATTCTAACCCTAACCCATTCTAACCAATTCTAACCCTAATCCATTCTTACCCATTCTAACCCTAACCCATTCTGACCCTAACCCATTCTTACCCATTCTAACCTTAACCCATTCTAACCCTAACCCATTCTAACCCTAACCCATTCTAACCCTAACCCATTATAACCCTAATCCATTCTAACCCATTCTAACCCTAACCCATTCTTACCCATTCTAACCCTAACCCATTCCAACCCTAACCCATTCTTACCCATTCTAACCCTAACCCATTCTAACCCTAACCCATTCTAACCCTAACCCATTCTAACCCTAACCCATTATAACCCTAATCCATTCTAACCCATTCTAACCCTAACCCATTCTAACCCATTCTAACCCTAACCCATTCTAACCCTAACCCATTCTAACCCTAACCCATTCTAACCCTAATCCATTATAACCCATTCTAACCCTAACCCATTCTTACCCATTCTAACCCTAACCCATTCTAACCCTAACCCATTCTTACCCATTCTAACCCTAACCCATTATAACCCTAACCCATTATAACCCTAATCCATT
The DNA here is from genome assembly GCF_036934945.1 of Oncorhynchus masou masou. Lineage (NCBI taxonomy): Eukaryota > Metazoa > Chordata > Actinopteri > Salmoniformes > Salmonidae > Oncorhynchus > Oncorhynchus masou. The sequence goes on along the minus strand of NC_088224.1, from coordinate 99,375,063 downwards.
CTAACCCTAACCCATTATAACCCTAATCCATTCTAACCCATTCTAACCCTAACCCATTCTAACCCATTCTAACCCAAACCCATTCTTACACATTCTAACCCTAACCCATTCTAACCCTAACCCATTCTAACCCTAACCCATTCTAACCCTAATCCATTCTAAACCATTCTAACCCTAACCCATTCTTACCCATTCTAACCCTAATCCATTCTAACCCTAACCCATTCTTACCCATTCTAACCCTAGCCCATTCTAACCCTTACCCATTCTAACCCTAACCCATTTTAACCCTAATCCATTCTAACCCATTCTAACCCTAACCCATTCTAACCCATTCTAACCCTAACCCATTCTTACCCATTCTAACCCTAACCCATTCTAACCCTAACCCATTCTAACCCTAACCCATTATAACCCTAATCCATTCTTACCCATTCTAACCCTAACCCATTCTAACCCATTTTAACCCTAACCCATTCTTACCCATTCTAACCCTAACCCATTCTAACCCTAACCCATTCTAACCCTAACCCATTATAAACCTAATCCATTCTTACCCATTCTAACCCTAACCCATTCTAACCAATTCTAACCCTAATCCATTCTTACCCATTCTAACCCTAACCCATTCTAACCCATTCTAACCCTAACCCATTCTTACCCATTATAACCTTAACCCATTCTAACCCTAATCCATTCTAACCCTAATCCATTCTTACCCATTCTAACCCTAACCCATTCTAACCAATTCTAACCCTAATCCATTCTTACCCATTCTAACCCTAACCCATTCTAACCCTAACCCATTCTTACCAATTCTAACCTTAACCCATTCTAACCCTAACCCATTCTAACCATAACCCATTCTAACCCTAACCCATTATAACCCTAACCCATTATAACCCTAATCCATTCTAACCCATTCTAACCCTAACCCATTCTTACCCATTCTAACCCTAACCCATTCCAACCCTAACCCATTCTTACCCATTCTAACCCTAACCCATTCTAACCCTAACCCATTCTAACCCTAACCCATTATAACCCTAATCCATTCTAACCCATTCTAACCCTAACCCATTCTAACCCATTCTAACCCTAACCCATTCTAACCCTAACCCATTCTAACCCTAACCCATTCTAACCCTAACCCATTATAACCCTAATCCATTCTAACCCTAACCCATTCTTACCCATTCTAACCCTAACCCATTCTAACCCTAACCCATTCTTACCCATTCTAACCCTAACCCATTCTAACCCTAACCCATTATAACCCTAATCCATTCTAACCCATTCTAACCCTAACCCATTCTAACCCTAACCCATTATAACCCATTCTAACCCTAACACATTCTTAACCATTCTAACCCTAACCCATTCTAACCCATTCTAACCCTAACCCATTCTTACCCATTCTAACCCTAACCCATTCTAACCCTAACCCATTCTAACCCTAACCCATTCTAACCCTAATCCATTCTAACCCATTCTAACCCTAACCCATTGTAACCCATTCTAACCCTAACCCATTCTTACCCATTCTAACCCTAACCCATTCTAACCCTAACCCATTCTTACCCATTCTAACCCTAACCCATTCTAACCCTAACCCATTATAACCCTAATCCATTCTAACCCTAATCCATTCTAACCCATTCTAACCCTAACCCATTCTAACCCTAACCCATTATAACCCTAATCCATTCTAACCCATTCTAACCCTAACCCATTCTAACCCTAACCCATTCTAACCCATTCTAAACCCTTACCCATTCTAACCCTAACCCATTTTAACCCTAATCCATTCTAACCCATTCTAACCCTAATCCATTCTAACCCATTCTAACCCTAACCCATTCTAACCCATTCTAAACCTAACCCATTCTTACCCATTCTAACCCTAACCCATTCTAACCCTAACCCATTCTAACCCTAACCCATTATAACCCTAATCCATTCTTACCCATTCTAACCCTAACCCATTCTAACCCTAACCCATTCTTACCCATTCTAACCCTAACCCATTCTAACCCTAACCCATTCTAACCCTAACCCATTCTAACCCTAATCCATTCTTACCCATTCTAACCCTAACCCATTCTAACCAATTCTAACCCTAATCCATTCTTACCCATTCTAACCCTAACCCATTCTGACCCTAACCCATTCTTACCCATTCTAACCTTAACCCATTCTAACCCTAACCCATTCTAACCCTAACCCATTCTAACCCTAACCCATTATAACCCTAATCCATTCTAACCCATTCTAACCCTAACCCATTCTTACCCATTCTAACCCTAACCCATTCCAACCCTAACCCATTCTTACCCATTCTAACCCTAACCCATTCTAACCCTAACCCATTCTAACCCTAACCCATTCTAACCCTAACCCATTATAACCCTAATCCATTCTAACCCATTCTAACCCTAACCCATTCTAACCCATTCTAACCCTAACCCATTCTAACCCTAACCCATTCTAACCCAAACCCATTCTAACCTAATCCATTATAACCCATTCTAACCCTAACCCATTCTTACCCATTCTAACCCTAACCCATTCTAACCCTAACCCATTCTTACCCATTCTAACCCTAACCCATTATAACCCTAACCCATTATAACCCTAATCCATTCTAACCCTAACCCATTATAACCCTAATCCATTCTAACCCATTCTAACCCTAACCCATTCTAACCCATTCTAACCCAAACCCATTCTTACACATTCTAACCCTAACCCATTCTTACCCATTCTAACCCTAACCCATTCTTACCCATTCTAACCCTAACCCATTCTAACCCTAACCCATTCTAACCCTAATCCTTTCTAACCCATTCTAACCCTAACCCATTGTAACCCATTCTAACCCTAACCCATTCTTACCCATTCTAACCCTAACCCATTCTTACCCATTCTAACCCTAACCCATTCTTACCCATTCTAACCCTAACCCATTCTAACCCTAACCCATTCTAACCCTAACCCATTCTAACCCTAATCCTTTCTAACCCATTCTAACCCTAACCCATTGTAACCCATTCTAACCCTAACCCATTCTTACCCATTCTAACCCTAACCCATTCTTACCCATTCTAACCCTAACCCATTGTAACCCATTCTAACCCTAACCCATTCTTACCCATTCTAACCCTAACCCATTCTAACCCATTCTAACCCTAACCCATTCTAACCCATTCTAACCCTAACCCATTCTAACCCATTCTAACCCTAACCCATTATAACCCTAATCCATTCTAACCCATTCTAACCCTAACCCATTCTAACCCTAATCCATTCTAACCCATTCTAACCCTAACCCATTGTAACCCATTCTAACCCTAACCCATTCTTACCCATTCTAACCCTAACCCATTCTAACCCTAACCCATTCTAACCCTAACCCATTCTTACCCATTCTAACCCATTCTAACCCTAACCCATTATAACCCTAATCCATTCTAACCCTAATCCATTCTAACCCATTCTAACCCTAACCCATTCTAACCCTAACCCATTCTAACCCTAACCCATTCTAACCCTAACCCATTCTAACCCATTCTAACCCTAACCCATTATAACCCGAATCCATTCTAACCCATTCTAACCCTAACCCATTGTTGTTGTCCTTTTGTCGGTGTGTTTGATGTACTTTTCATTCTCGGCTCATCTCGCCGTTCTGATAAAAAAAAACATTCACATAAATGTAAATCTTATTTTGTAAATGTTCATAAATGTTAAATAAAAACAAAATAAGATGTACATTTATAAAATAACAAATATATTACATTTATAAGGAGTATTAAATGCATATTAGATATGTAACTCGTAATCTTTTTAACCACGTCGTCTCCTCAACTTTCCCTGTCAGATGTTTACACACTGAACCATCTATTTAAAGTTGGGATTGGTTATTATAGTCATTGTTAACATTTACTGTGTGTACATTGGACGGTCCTTTGAAACAACTACACAAAATCAACATGACCTGAAGAGTTACGGGCAGCCACAAATCCTTGTTACAATACATGGACTATGTAATTATGTAGACAAGTACCACTCAGTATTGACTGTGTGATAACTGTCCATGAAGCCCTCATACAACCCTCACCTGAAACCTCTCTCCCAACCCAACCGCTCAACCTGCATCTGTGTCTGTCTGTTAGTCTCTCAGTGCTACGGAGATATTGTTCTGTCCTCTCGTTTAAAATAGACAACCGTTCTGTTGAAATCTACGGAGATATTGTTCTGTCCTCTAGTTTAAAATAGACAACCGTTATGTTTAAAATAGACAACCGTTCTATTGAAATCTACGGAGATATTGTTCTGTCCTCTCGTTTAAAATAGACAACCATTCTGTTGAAGTCTACGGAGATATTGTTCTGTCCTCTCGTTTAAAATAGACAACCGTTCTGTTGAAATCTACGGAGATATTGTTCTGTCCTCTAGTTTAAAATAGACAACCGTTATGTTTAAAATAGACAACTGTTCTGTTGAAATCTACGGAGATATTGTTCTGTCCTCTAGTTTAAAATAGACAACCGTTCTGTTGAAATCTACGGAGATATTGTTCTGTCCTCTAGTTTAAAATAGACAACCGTTCTGTTGAAATCTATGGAGATATTGTTCTGTCCACTAGTTTAAAATAGACAACCGTTCTATTGGAGACTTATCCTTAATACGTTTTTACAATAAAGTCAAAGTTGCATGTTTGTTATTTATTGTCATATTTTAAACATCGGCATGACAGTATGAGGATGTGTGTTATATACCTTAACATGTGCAGTTGTTAATATGACACAGTTATACCTCAGAATTCCAGAACCTTTCAGTATTCCAGAATCACCCCCAAACCACCCAGTCTAGTGTATCCAGTCTATAAACAAGGACCCATAATGCACCCTGCTTGTGGAGACAAGTGGAGCTAGCTTGTATACTACACCACATGGCTAAATGATGTGATTTCATTTTGTAATGAGATTGGGCTCTAAATCAGCTGGATCAAATCCTTTGAATTAATTGGTTGGCGTTATAGGGGAGACCATGAGTCATTGACACAGACAAACACCGCAGCACCACCCCCCCCACACACACACATGAAAGTGCCAGGCAAGGCGTGGGCGGCATGGATATTCACCATCCAGCTGGGTATCAGCCTCCTCCAGCCATGTTGGGGCAGAACCAATCAGAGACAGCCATGTTGGGTGGCAGAACGAAAGGCCTAAACCCTCTGGTGGGAAACTGCTGACTACTCCCCTTCTGTTGAATCCTACTGGGAACACCAATACCTGGCAGGAGAGGGGGGGGAGGGAGAGATATGTTTATTTATTTTCCCTTTAACTATTTGCACATAGTTTCAACACTGTATGTAGACATAATATGACATTCGAAATGTCTCTATTACTTTGGTACTTCTTTGAGTGTAAAGGTTATGGTTCAGGTTTTATTGTTTACTTCACTTGCATGCCAATACATTGAATTATAATTTTTTACCGTTTATTTAACTAATAAGAACAAATTCTTATTTTCAATGACGGCCTAGGAACAGTGGGTTAACTGCCTGTTCAGGGGCAGAAAGACAGATTTGTAACTTGTCAGATCGGGGGTTTGAACTTGCAACCTTCCAAAGCTTTAACCACTAGGCTACCCTGCCGCCCCATTTGAATTGAGAGGGAGAGAGAGAGACAGAGACAGGGAAAGAAGGAGAGAGAGAGAGAGAGAGAGAGACAGAGGGAGAAGGTGTTTATCCTGGATCTTGCAGTAGCTGTTTTCACAAAGATAGAGGCGATGCTAAAAAAGTTTGTCATTTTATTTTGATTTTTTTGCAACCAGTAAACAACCTGACCTCAATGTCATAAAATACGTTACAATGACATTGTTGCAACCCAATTTGCCCTCTGGGTAGTGTCTTCTGTGACTGACTAAACGTGCCTCATTCAGATGTCATGGGAAAGACATTGTGGTTATTATCTGGTCAGACAAATAATTGTTTCCTGCTGGGGACTGCATTCAGTAACTAATTCAACATGATATGGTGTCTGCTGGCTAGGTGGTGCACCTGATTTAACATGACTGTCATGGTGTCTGCTGGCTAGGTGTGGCACCTGATTCAACATGACTGTCATGGTGTCTGCTGGCTAGGTGGTGCACCTGATTTAACATGACTGTCATGGTGTCTGCTGGCTAGGTGGGGCACCTGATTTAACATGACTGTCTCGGTGTCTGCTGGCTAGGTGGTGCACCTGATTCAACATGACTGTCATGGTGTCTGCTGGCTAGGTGGGGCACCTGATTCAACATGACTGTCATGGTGTCTGCTGGCTAGGTGGGGCACCTGATTTAACATGACTGTCATGGTGTCTGCTGGCTAGGTGGTGCACCTGATTCAACATGACTGTCATGGTGTCTGCTGGCTAGGTGTGGCACCTGATTTAACATGACTGTCATGGTGTCTGCTGGCTAGGTGGGGCACCTGATTCAACATGACTGTCATGGTGTCTGCTGGCTAGGTGGTGCACCTGATTCAACATGACTGTCATGGTGTCTGCTGGCTAGGTGGTGCAACTGATTCAACATGACTGTCTCGGTGTCTGCTGGCTAGGTGGTGCACCTGATTTAACATGACTGTCATGGTGTCTGCTGGCTAGGTGGGGCACCTGATTTAACATGACTGTCATGGTGTCTGCTGGCTAGGTGGGGCACCTGATTTAACATGACTGTCATGGTGTCTGCTGGCTAGGTGGGGCACCTGATTCAACATGACTGTCATGGTGTCTGCTGGCTAGGTGGGGCACCTGATTTAACATGACTGTCATGGTGTCTGCTGGCTAGGTGGGGCACCTGATTCAACATGACTGTCATGGTGTCTGCTGGCTAGGTGGGGCACCTGATTTAACATGACTGTCATGGTGTCTGCTGGCTAGGTGGGGCACCTGATTCAACATGACTGTCATGGTGTCTGCTGGCTAGGTGTGGCACCTGATTCAACATGACTGTCATGGTGTCTGCTGGCTAGGTGGGGCACCTGATTTAACATGACTGTCATGGTGTCTGCTGGCTAGGTGGTGCACCTGATTTAACATGACTGTCATGGTGTCTGCTGGCTAGGTGGGGCACCTGATTCAACATGACTGTCATGGTGTCTGCTGGCTAGGTGGGGCACCTGATTCAACATGACTGTCATGTTGTCTGTTGGCCTGACAGCATGTGGCCCCCCTCTCTCCCTCTTTCTCCCACTCTCCTCTCTTCCCAGCTTGATCAGGCCACTATAGTGTCAATTCCACTCGGCACTTAACCTGGACCAAGCTCCTGTCTCTCTATGCTGCTGTGGCCCCTGTCTCTCTATGCTGCTGTGGCTCCTGTCTCTCTATGCTGCTGTCTCTCTATGCTGCTGTCTCTCTATGCTCCTGTCTCTCTATGCTCCTGTCTCTCTATGCTCCTGTCTCTATGCTGCTGTGGCTCCTGTCTATCTATGCTCCTGTCTCTCTATGCTCCTGTCTCTCTATGCTCCTGTCTCTCTATGCTGCTGTGGCTCCGGTCTCTCTATGCTCCTGTCTCTCTATGCTCCTGTCTCTCTATGCTCCTGTCTCTCTATGCTCCTGTCTCTCTATGCTCCTGTCTCTCTATGCTCCTGTCTCTCTATGCTCCTGTTTCTATGCTGCTGTGGCTCCTGTCTCTCTATGCTCCTGTCTCTCTATGCTGCTGTGGCTCCTGTCTCTCTATGCTCCTGTCTCTCTATGTTCCTGTCTCTCTATGCTCCTGTCTCTCTATGCTCCTGTCTCTCTATGCTCCTGTCTCTCTATGCTCCTGTCTCTCTATGCTCATGTCTTTCTATGCTGCTGTCTCTCTATGCTCCTGTCTTTCTATGCTGCTGTCTCTCTATGCTGCTGTGGCTCCTGTCTCTCTATGCTGCTGTCTCTATTCTCCTGTCTCTCTATGCTCCTGTCTCTCTATGCTCCTGTCTCTCTATGCTCCTGTCTCTCTATGCTCCTGTCTCTCTATGCTGCTGTGGCTCCTGTCTCGCTATGCTCCTGTGTCTATATGCTCCTGTCTCTCTATGCTCATGTCTCTCTATGCTCCTGTCTCTATGCTCCTGTCTCTCTATGCTGCTGTGACTCCTGTCTCTCTATGCTGCTGTCTCTCTAGGTTGCTGTCTCTCTAGGCTGCTGTCTCTATGCTCCTGTCTCTCCATGTTCCTGTCTCTCTATGCTCCTGTCTCTCTATGCTAATGTCTCTCTATGCTCCTGTCTTTCTATGCTGCTGTGGCTCCTGTCTCTCTATGCTCCTGTCTCTCTATGCTAATGTCTCTCTATGCTCCTGTCTCTCTATGCTGCTGTGGCTCCTGTCTCTCAATGCTACCGTCTCTCAATGCTACCGTCTCTCAATGCTACCGTCTCTCAATGCTACCGTCTCTCAATGCTACCGTCTCTCAATGCTACCGTCTCTCAATGCTACCGTCTCTCAATGCTACCGTCTCTCAATGCTACCGTCTCTCAATGCTACCGTCTCTCAATGCTACCGTCTCTCTATGCTACCGTCTCTCTATGCGCCTGTCTCTCTATGCGCCTGTCTCTCTATGCTCCTGTCTCTCTATGCTGCTGTGGCTCCTGTCTCTCTATGCTCCTGTCTCTCTATGCGCCTGTCTCTCTATGCGCCTGTCTCTCTATGCTCCTGTCTCTCTATGCTGCTGTGGCTCCTGTCTCTCTATGCTGCTGTCTCTATTCTCCTGTCTCTCTATGCTCCTGTCTCTCTATGCTCCTGTCTCTCTATGCTCCTGTCTCTCTATGCTCCTGTCTCTCTATGCGCCTGTCTTTCTATGCGCCTGTCTCTCTATGCGCCTGTCTCTCTATGCTCCTGTCTCTCTATGCTCCTGTCTCTCTATGCTCCTGTCTCTCTATGCTCCTGTCTCTCTATGCGCCTGTCTCTCTATGCGCCTGTCTCTCTATGCTCCTGTCTCTCTATGCACCTGTCTCTCTATGCTCCTGTCTCTCTATGCTGCTGTGGCTCCTGTCTCGCTATGCTCCTGTCTCGCTATGCTCCTGTCTCTCTATGCTCATGTCTCTCTATGCTCCTGTCTCTCTATGCTCCTGTCTCTCTATGCTCCTGTCTCTCTATGCTCTTGTCTCTCTATGCTCCTGTCTCTCTATGCTCCTGTCTCTTTATGCTGCTGTGGCTCCTGTCTCTCTATGCTCCTGTCTCTCTATGCTGCTGTCTCTCTATGCTGCTGTCTCTCTATGCTGCTGTCTCTCTATGCTGCTGTCTCTCTATGCTCATGTCTCTCTATGCTCATGTCTCTCTATGCTGCTGTCTCTTTGCTCTTGTCTCTCTATGCTCCTGTCTCTCTATGCTACCGTCTCTCTATGCTCCCGTCTCTCTATGCTGCTGTGGCTCCTGTCTCTCTATGCTCCTGTGGCTCCTGTCTCTCTATGCTCCTGTGGCTCCTGTCTCTCTATGCTACCGTCTCTCTATGCTACCGTCTCTCTATGCTACCGTCTCTCTATGCTACCGTCTCTCTATGCTACCGTCTCTCTATGCTACCGTCTCTCTATGCTACCGTCTCTCTATGCTACCGTCTCTCTATGCTACCGTCTCTCTATGCTACCGTCTCTCTATGCTAATGTCTCTCTATGCTAATGTCTCTCTATGCTACCGTCTCTCTATGCTCCTGTCTCTCTATGCTCCTGTCTCTCTATGCTCCTGTCTCTCTATGCTCCTGTCTCTCTATGCTCCTGTCTCTATGCTCCTGTCTCTATGCTCCTGTCTCTCTATGCTCCTTTCTCTCTATGCTCCTGTCTCTATGCTCATGTCTCTCTATGCTGCTGTCTCTTTGCTCTTGTCTCTCTATGTTCCTGTCTCTCTATGCTCCTGTCTCTCTATGCTACCGTCTCTCTATGCTCCTGTCTCTCTATGCTGATGTGGCTCCTGTCTCTCTATGCTCCTGTCTCTCTATGCTACCGTCTCTCTATGCTCCTGTCTCTCTATGCTAATGTCTCTCTATGCTACCGTATCTCTATGCTCCTGTCTCTCTATGCTCCTGTCTCTATATGCTGCTGTGGCTCCTGTCTCTCTATGCTGCTGTCTCTTTGCTCTTGTCTCTCTATGCTCCTGTCTCTCTATGCTACCGTCTCTCTATGCTCCTGTCTCTCTATGCTCCTGTCTCTCTATGCTAATGTATCTCTATGCTACCGTATCTCTATGCTCCTGTCTCTCTATGCTCCTGTCTCTATATGCTGCTGTGGCTCCTGTCTCTCTATGCTGCTGTCTCTATTCTCCTGTCTCTCTATGCTCCTGTCTCTCTATGCGCCTGTCTCTCTATGCTAATGTCTCTCTATGCTGCTGTGGCTCCTGTCTCTCTATGCTCCTGTCTCTCTATGCTACCGTCTCTCTATGCTCCTGTCTCTCTATGCTCCTGTCTCTCTATGCTAATGTCTCTCTATGCTACCGTCTCTCTATGCTCCTGTCTCTATATGCTGCTGTGGCTCCTGTCTCTCTATGCTGCTGTCTCTATTCTCCTGTCTCTCTATGCTCCTGTCTCTCTATGCGCCTGTCTCTCTATGCTAATGTCTCTCTATGCTCCTGTCTCGCTATGCTGCTGTGGCTCCTGTCTCGCTATGCTCCTGTCTCTATATGCTCCTGTCTCTCTATGCTCCTGTCTCTCTATGCTCCTGTCTCTCTATGCTACCGTCTCTCTATGCTCCTGTCTCTCAATGCTGCTGTCTCTTTATGCTCCTGTCTCTCTATGCTTCTGTGACTCCTGTCCCTCTATGCTCCTGTCTCTCTATGCTCCTGTCTCTCTATGCTGCTGTGGCTCTTCTCTCTAGAAGCATATTATTACTGGTTGGTTCCCTGGTCGTGTCTATTCTAAATATGATATTATTACTGCTTCCCTTACCTTTATTTACAGGTAACTGGCTGCCAGTAAAATACCTTAAAAACAACATGATTTGTTTTTTACTAAATCCATCCCAAATCGCAATCTTTTTCCTATATAGTACACTGCTTTTGACCAGAGCCCCCTAAATTTGTGCATTTTATAGGGAACTCAGCCCTTTGTACCCTGGCCTAAAGTAGCGCACTTTATAGGGAACAGAGCCCTTTGTACCCTTGCCTAAATTAGTGCACTTTATAGGGAATAGATGGTGCCATTTGTGACGTAGTATCATGAACGGTACCAAACAATTTACTAACAGTGGATGGATGGAAAGAGCAATGGGAGCACTGACTTATTGACTTAGTAAATCCACTTGGAATCTAACTCGAGGCTAGTAGCACCCAGACAGGAACCACTATAAGCAGTTTCCCTTGAACAGTGTGTCAATAAGTTGATGGAATAGGGTGTGTTTGTGGGGTCAGAATGTTCTCATTGTGGTGTGGAGTCGGTGTTCATTTAGATTATTATCCTATCACATCAAAGAGAGAAACATGATCTAGTCTAGTGGTGTTGATTGAGTTAGTTTCCTCTCATACAGATGAATGGCGACCAACAGACATCTGTGCTCTAAAAGCTTCCTGTTTCAATAGATTTCTACTCTGAGGACAGAGAAAAAGATTGTTCATCAATGAATGGAGGACCCGGAAGCTAAATTGTGGTTGTGAAATGTACTTGCTCCATGAAACAGAACAATGTGTCTCTTGCCAAAAGAATGCTACGCTCCACTTGAAGGAAAAGGTAAACAGAAGGTCACCGTCACAGGTAGAGATATGGTTACCCAATACACACTGCTTCCTGTTTAGAGATCTGGTTACCCAACACACACTGCTTCATGTTCAGAGATCTGGTTACCCAACACACACTGCTTCCTGTTCAGAGATCTGGTTACCCAACACACTGCTTCCTGTTCAGAGATCTGGTTACCCAACACACACTGCTTCCTGTTCAGAGATCTGGTTACCCAACACACACTGCTTCCTGTTCAGAGATCTGGTTACCCAACACACACTGCTTCATGTTCAGAGATCTGGTTACCCAACACACACTGCTTCCTGTTTAGAGATCTGGTTACCCAACTGTTACGAATGCCTTTTGGCCCGACAGTCTAGGGGGGATGGTAATGAGACTCGTAACATAACTCATGCAAATTATTATTGTGACAAAGGAAAAGTGTGAACGAAATAAGCACGACAACTGAAATCTACCGTCAAACTCTAGGTTTATTTATAAACACACGGTAATGGGGGGAGCAGGAAAAGGGGCTGGGCTGGACCCAAGGAAAGAAACAATAAGTATTCAAAAACACCCCTAAGCTAGACTAGCCTACTTTAACAACAGCTAACTAACTAACCAAAAATACAGTGGGTGGTCCGCCCAGTTCTAACTAGTGTATTCAACAAAGTTCACCTACGGGTAGTGTATGCCCATGTGCGACTTGTCTTGGTTTCCCCCTTTTCCACCAGCAATCAAACACAAACACCATAACCAAAAACAATACTCACAGGTGATGACAAAGTGCTATGAGGTGCTTAAACAAAAGAGAGGTTAAGACACAAAGCGAGAGTGAAACACAGAGACCTACAGACATGACATTTACAGAGAGATTGAGCTCTAGAACAAACAAATGATGGGGTTTTTAAACCATGGGGAAGGAACTGTGATAGGTTTACGAAATATGAGGAGGTGTGTCTTCTGATTGTTGACTGATTGGGGAGTGATGATTTTCACCTGTGAGGGGAGAAGGAGAGAAAAGAAACACACACACAGGATAACTGTATCCGTAACACCAACACACACTGCTTCCTGTTCAGAGATCTGGTTACCCAACACACACTGCTTCCTGTTCAGAGATCTGGTTACCCAACACACACTGCTTCCTGTTCAGAGATCTGGTTACCCAACACACACTGCTTCCTGTTCAGAGATCTGGTTACCCAACACACACTGCTTCCTGTTCAGAGATCTGGTTACCCAACACACACTGCTTCCTGTTCAGAGATCTGGTTACCCAACACACACTGCTTCCTGTTCAGAGATCTGGTTTCCCAATACACACTGCTTCATGTTCAGAGATCTGGTTACCCAACACACACTGCTTCATGTTCAGAGATCTGGTTACCCAACACACACTGCTTCCTGTTCAGAGATCTGGTTACCCAACACACACTGCTTCATGTTCATAGATCTGGTTACCCAACACACACTGCTTCATGTTCATAGATCTGGTTACCCAACACACACTGCTTCCTGTTCAGAGATCTGGTTACCCAACACACACTGCTTCATGTTCATAGATCTGGTTACCCAACACACACTGCTTCCTGTTCAGAGATCTGGTTACCCAATACACACTGCTTCATGTTCATAGATCTGGTTACCCAATACACACTGCTTCATGTTCAGAGATCTGGTTACCCAATACACACTGCTTCATGTTCAGAGATCTGGTTACCCAACACACACTGCTTCCTGTTCAAAGATCTGGTTACCCAACACACACTGCTTCCTGTTCAGAGATCTGGTTACCCAACACACACTGCTTCCTGTTCAGAGATCTGGTTACCCAACACACACTGCTTCCTGTTCAGAGATCTGGTTACCCAACACTCACTGCTTCCTGTTCAGAGATCTGGTTACCCAACACACACTGCTTCCTGTTCAGAGATCTGGTTACCCAACACACACTGCTTCATGTTCAGAGATCTGGTTACCCAACACACACGGCTTCCTGTTCATAGATCTGGTTACCCAACACACACTGCTTCATGTTCATAGATCTGGTTACCCAACACACACTGCTTCATGTTCAGAGATCTGGTTACCCAACACACACTGCTTCCTGTTCAGAGATCTGGTTACCCAATATACACTGCTTCCTGTTCAGAGATCTGGTTACCCAACACACACTGCTTCCTGTTCAGAGATCTGGTTATCCAATACACACTGCTTCATGTTCAGCGATCTGGTTACCCAACACACACTGCTTCCTGTTCAGAGATCTGGTTTTCCAATGCACACTGCTTCATGTTCAGCGATCTGGTTACCCAACACACACTGCTTCCTGTTCAGAGATCTGGTTACCCAACACACACTGCTTCCTGTTCAGAGATATGGTTACCCAACACACACTGCTTCCTGTTCACAGATATGGTTACCCAACACACACTGCTTCCTGTTCACAGATCTGGTTACCCAACACACACTGCTTCCTGTTCAGAGATCTGGTTACCCAACACACACTGCTTCCTGTTCAGAGATCTGGTTACCCAATACACACTGCTTCCTGTTCAGAGATCTGGTTACCCAATACACACTGCTTCCTGTTCAGAGATCTGGTTACCCAATACACACTGCTTCCTGTTCAGAGATCTGGTTACCCAACACACACTGCTTCCTGTTCAGAGATCTGGTTACCCAACACACACTGCTTCCTGTTCAGAGATCTGGTTACCCAACACACACTGCTTCCTGTTCAGAGATCTGGTTACACAACACACACTGCTTCATGTTCAGAGATCTGGTTACCCAACACACACTGCTTCCTGTTTAGAGATCTGGTTACCCAATACACACTGCTTCCTGTTTAGAGATCTGGTTACCCAACACACACTGCTTCCTGTTTAGAGATCTGGTTACCCAACACACACTGCTTCCTGTTTAGAGATCTGGTTACCCAACACACACTGCTTCCTGTTCAACCTCTCCTTGTCTATGTGTTGTTAAACGTTGACTTTTGTCTGAAGTTCAAACAGTGTCTTTGCTCAAATGTAGTATTGTCAATCTCACTATGACAACATCATTCTTGAGTAGGGAGAGAAAACCTAGAAAATAATGGGGTTTTGCTTAGTAAAACATTAGTAACTGCAAAATTCAGAGCTACACATAAACCCAATTTGTGGGCTTCGAGATTTTGTCAATGGTGGACTGAATGGTTGGCTGGCACAGTTTAGGTATAGACTGGCTGACTGGATGACAGACTTTAGGTGTTGACTGACTGGATGACAGAGTTTAGGTATTAACTGGCTGACTGGATGACATAGTTAGAGATGGACTGGCTGGCTGGATGACAGAGTTTAGGTATTGACTGACTGGATGACAGAGTTTAGGTATTGACTGGCTGGATGACAGAGATTAGGTATTGACTGGCTGACTGGCTGGATGACAGAGTTCAGGGATGGACTGGTTGACTAGCTGGATGACAGAGTTTAGGTATTGACTGACTGGATGATAGAGTTTAGGGATGGACTGGTTGACTAGCTGGATGACAGAGTTTAGGTATTGACTGGCTGACTGGCTGGATGACAGAGTTAGGTATTGACTGGCTGACTGGCTGGATGACAGAGTTTAGTTATGGACTGGTTGACTTGCTGGATGACAGAGTTTAGGTATAAACTGGCTGGATGACATAGTTTTGGTATGGACTGGCTCGATGACTGACTCACTTGCTGGACTTTCTTGGGCACCCTGAAGCCTTCTTCACAAAAATTTAACCACTCTCCTTGAAGTTCTTGATGATCGAATAAATTGATTTAGTTGCAATCTTACTGGCAGCAATATCATTGCCTGTGAAGCTTTTTTTGTGCAAAGCAATGGTGACCGCACGTGTTTCCTTGCAGGTAAACATGGTTGACAGAGGAAGAACAATGATTCCAAGCACCACCCTCCTTTTGAAGCTTCTAGTCTGTTATTCAAACTCAATCAGCATGACAGAGTGATCTCCAGCCTTGTCCTCGTCAACACTCATTCTCTCTGTGTTAACGAGAGAATCACTGACATGATGTCAGCTGGTCCTTTTGTAGCAGGGCTGAAATGCAGTGGAAATGTTTTTGGGGGATTCAGTTAATTTGCATGGCAAAGAGGGAATTAATTGCAATTCATCTGATCACTTTTCATAACATTCTGGAGTATATGCAAATTGCCATCATAAAAACTGAGGCAGCAGACTTTGTGAAAAATAATATTTTTGTCATTCTTAGAACTTGTGGCCACGACTGTACACTCAATGAAAATGTGTTATTTTACATGTTCCTCACAGCTAATGAGCCAATGAGTCTCAGGTTCAATCAAATCAAATCAAATGTATTTGTCACATACACATGGTTAGCAGATGTTAATGCGAGTGTAGCGAAATGCTTGTGCTTCTAGTTCCGACAATGCAGTAATAACCAACGAGTAATCTAACTAACAATTCCAAAACTACTACCTTAAACACACAACTGTAAAGGGATAAAGAATATGTACATAAAGATATATGAATGAGTGATGGTACAGAGCGGCATAGGCAAGATGCAGTAGATGGTATCGAGTACAGTATATACATATGAGATGAGTATGTAAACAAAGTGGCATAGTTTAAAGTGGCTAGTGATACATGTATTACATAAAGATGCAGTAGATGATATAGAGTACAGTATATATACGTATACATATGAGATGAATAATGTAGGGTATGTAAACATTATATTAAGTAGCATTGTTTTAAAGTGGCTAGTGATATATTTTACATAAATTCCCATCAATTCCCATTATTAAAGTGGCTGGAGTTGAGTCAGTGTGTTGGCAGCAGCCACTCAATGTTAGTGGTGGCTGTTTAACAGTCTGATGGCCTTGAGATAGAAGCTGTTTTTCAGTCTCTCGGTCCCAGCTTTGATGCACCTGTACTGACCTCGCCTTCTGGATGATAGCGGGGTGAACAGGCAGGGCCTCAGGGTGGTTGATGTCTTTGATGATCTTTATGGCCTTCCTTTGACATCGGGTGGTGTAGGTGTCCTGGAGGGCAGGTAGTTTGTCCCCGGTTATGCGTTGTGCAGACCTCACTACCCTCTGGAGAGCCTTACGGTTGTGGGCGGAGCAGTTGCCGTACCAGGCGGTGATACAGCCCGACAGGATGCTCTCGATTGTGCATCTGTAGAAGTTTGTGCTTTTGGTGACAAGCCAAATTTCTTCAGCCTCCTGAGGTTGAAGAGGCGCTACCAAGCCTACCACTGTTGTGTCGTCCGCAAACTTGATGAATGAGTTGGAGGCGTGCGTGGCCACGCAGTCGTGGGTGAACAGGGAGTCCAGGAGAGGGCTCAGAACGCACCCTTGTGGGGCCCCAGTGTTGAGGATCAGCGGGGTGGAGATGTTGTTACCTACCCTCACCACCTGGGGGCGGCCCGTCAGGAAGTCCAGTACCCAGTTGCACAGGGCGGGGTCGAGACCCAGGGTCTCGAGCTTGATGACGAGCTTGGAGGGTACTATGGTGTTGAATGCCGAGCTGTAGTCGATGAACAGCATTCTCACATAGGTATTCCTCTTGTCCAGATGGGTTAGGGCAGTGTGCAGTGTGGTTGAGATTGCATCGTCTGTGGACCTATTTGGGCGGTAAGCAAATTGGAGTGGGTCTAGGGTGTCAGGTAGGGTGGAGGTGATAAGGTCCTTGACTAGTCTCTCAAAGCACTTCATGATGACAGAAGTGAGTGCTATGGGGCGGTAGTCGTTTAGCTCAGTTGCCTTAGCTTTCTTGGGAACAGGAACAATGGTGGCCCTCTTGAAGCATGTGGGAACAGCAGACTGGGATAAGGGATTGATTGAATATGCCCGTAAACACACCAGCCAGCTGGTCTGCGCATGCTCTGAGGGCGCGGCTGGGGATGCCGTCTGGGCCTGCAGCCTTGCGAGGGTTAACAAGTTTAAATGTTTTACTCACCTTGGCTGCAGTGAAGGAGAGTCCGCATGTTTTGGTTGCGGGCCGTGTCAGTGGCACTGTATTGTCCTCAAAGCGGGCAAAAAAGTTATTTAGTCTGCCTGGGAGCATGACATCCTGGTCCGTGACTGGGCTGGTTTTCTTTTTGTAATCCGTGATTGACTTTAGACCCTGCCACATACCTCTTGTGTCTGAGCCGTTGAATTGCGACTCCACTTTGTCTCTATACTGACGCTTAGCTTGTTTGATTGCCTTGCGGAGGGAATAGCTGCACTGTTTGTATTCGGTCATATTACCAGTCACCTTGCCCTGATTAAAAGCAGTGGTTCGCGCTTTCAGTTTCACTCGAATGCTGCCATCAATCCACGGTTTCTGGTTTGGGAATGTTTTAATGGTTGCTATGGGAACAAAGTAAGGAGTCTCAGGTTGAACAAAGTATTAATTGTATCATATTTATTTTAGTAAACATTGAAAATGGGTAATATAGAACAAAACAAAACGCAAGGGATAAGTTTACTCGATTTGTATTTATTATGATCCCCATTAGTTTCTGCCAAGGCAGCAGCTACTCTTCCTGGGGTTTATTTTGGATCCCATTAGTTCCTGTCAAGGCAGCAGCTACTCATCCTGGAGTTTATTATGGATTCTCATTAGTTCCTGTCAAGGCAAAAGCTACTCTTCCTAGAGTTTATTGAGGATCCCCTTTTGTTCCTGCCAATGCAGCAGCTACTCTTCCTGGGGTTTATTATGGCTCCCCATTAGTTCCTGCCAAGGCAGCAGCTACTCTTCCTGGGGTTTATTATGGATACCCTTTAGTTCCTGCCAAGGCAGCAGGTACTCTTCCTGGGGTTTATTATGGACCCCCATTAGTTTCTGCCAAAGCAGCAGCTACTCCTCCCGGGGTTTATTTTGGATCCCCTTTAGTTCCTGCCAAGGCAGCAGCTACTCTTCCTGGGGATTATTATGGGTCCCCATTAGTTCCTGCCAAGGCAGCAGCTACCCTTCCTGGGATTTATTACGGATCACCATTAGTTCCTGCCAACGCAGCAGCTACTCATCCCGGAGTTTATTATGGATTATCATTAGTTCCTGTCAAGGCAGCAGCTACTCTTCCTGGAGTTTATTGAGGATCCCCTTTCGTTCCTGCCAAGGCATCAGCTACTCTTCCTGGGGTTTATTATGGATCCCCATTAGTTCATGTCAAGGCAGCAGCTACTCTTCCTAGGGTTTATTATGGATCCCCATTAGTTCCTGCCAAGGCAGCAGCTACTCTTCCTGGGGTTTATTATGGCTTCCCATTAGTTCCTGTCAAGGCAGCAGCTACTCTTTCTGGGGTTTATTATGTCTCCCCATTAGTTCCTGCCAAGGCAGCAGCTACTCTTCCCGGGGTTTATTATGGATCCCCATTAGTTCCTGCCAAGGCAGCAGATACTCTTCCTGGGGTTTATTATGGCTCCCCATTAGTTCCTGCCAAGGCAGCAGCTACTCTTCCTGGGGTTTATTATGGCTCCCCATTAGTTCCTGCCAAGGCAGCAGCTACTCTTCCTGGGGTTTATTATGGATCCCCATTAGTTCCTGCCAAGGCAGCAGCTACTCTTCCTGGGGTTTATTATGGCTCCCCATTAGTTCCTGCCAAGGCAGCAGCTACTCTTACTGGTGTTTATTATGGATCCCCATTAGTTCCTGTCAAGGCAGCAGCTACTCTTCCTGGGGTTTATTATGGCTCCCCATTAGTTCCTGCCAAGGCAGCAGCTACTCTTCCTGGGGTTTATTATGGATCCCCATTAGTTCCTGTCAAGGCAGCAGCTACTCTTCCTGGGGTTTATTATGGCTCCCCATTAGTTCATGTCAAGGCAGCAGCTACTCTTCCTGGGGTTTATTATGTGTACCTTCATGTGTACCTTATGTAACCTTCATGTGTACCTTATGGAATCTTCATGTGTACCTTATGGGAACCTTCATGTGTACCTTATGGGAACCTTCATGTGTACCTTATGGTAACCTTCATGTGTACCTTATGGGAACCTTCATTTGTACCTTATGGAACCTTCATGTGTACCTTATGGTAACCTTCATGTGTACCTTATGGTAACGTTCACATGTACATTATGGGAACCTTCACGTGTACTTTATGGTAACTTTCATGTGTACCTTATGGTAACCTTCATGTGTACCTTATGGTAACCTTCATGTGTACCTTATGGTAATCTTCATGTGTACATTATGGGAACCTTCACGTGTACCTTATGGTAACCTTCATGTGTACCTTATGGTAACCTTCATGTGTACCTTATGGTAACATTCATGTGTACCTTATGGGAACCTTCATGTGTACCTTATGGTAACCTTCATGTATACCTTATGGAACCTTCATGTGTACCTTATGGGAACCTTCATGTGTACCTTATGGGAACCTTAATTTGTACCTTATGGGAACCTTCATGTGTACCTTATGGGAACCTTCATGTGTACCTTATGGTAACCTTCATGTGTACCTTATGGGAACCTTCATGTGTACCTTATGGGAACCTTCATGTGTACCTTATGGGAACCTTCATGTGTACCTTATGGAACCTTCATGTGTACCTTATGGAACCTTCATGTGTACCTTATGGAACCTTCATGTTTACCTTATCAAATCAAATCAAATCAAATGTATTTATATAGCCCTTCGTACATCAGCTGATATCTCAAAGTGCTGTACAGAAACCCAGCCTAAAACCCCAAACAGCAAGCAATGCAGGTGTAGAAGCACGGTGGCTAGGAAAAACTCCCTAGAAAAGCCAAAACCTAGGAAGAAACCTAGAGAGGAACCAGGCTATGTGGGGTGGCCAGTCCTCTTCTGGCTGTGCCGGGTAGAGATTATAACAGAACATGGCCAAGATGTTCAAATGTTCATAAATGACCAGCATGGTCGAATAATAATAAGGCAGAACAGTTGAAACTGGAGCAGCAGCACGGCCAGGTGGACTGGGGACAGCAAGGAGTCATCATGTCAAGTAGTCCTGGGGCATGGTCCTAGGGCCGCGGTTCAGTTGAAACTGGAGCAGCAGCACGGCCAGGTGGACTGGGGACAGCAAGGAGTCATCATGTCAGGTAGTCCTGGGGCATGGTCCTAGGGCTCAGGTCCTCCGAGAGAGAGAAGGAGAGAATTAGAGAACGCACACTTAGATTCACACAGGACACCGAATTGGACAGGAGAAGTACTCCAGATATAACAAACTGACCCCAGCCCCCGACACATCAACTACTGCAGCATAAATACTGAAGGCTGAGACAGGAGGGGTCAGGAGAAACTGTGGCCCCACCCGAGGACACCCCCGGACAGGGCCAAACAGGAAGGATATAACCCCACCCACTATGCCAAAGCACAGCCCCCACACCACTGGAGGGATATCTTCAACCACCAACTTACCATCCTGAGACAAAGCTGAGTATAGCCCGCAAAGATCTCCGCCACGGCACAACCCAAGGGGGGGCGCCAACCCAGACAGGATGACCACATCAGTGAATCAACCCACTCAGGTGACGCACCCCCTCCAGGGACGGCATGAGAGAGCCCCAGCAAGCCAGTGACTCAGCCCCTGTAATAGGGTTAGAGGCAGAGAATCCCAGTGGAAAGAGGGGAACCGGCCAGGCAGAGACAGCAAGGGTGGTTCGTTGCTCCAGAGCCTTTCCGTTCACCTTCCCACTCCTGGGCCAGACTACACTCAATCATATGACCCACTGAAGAGATGAGTCTTCAGTAAAGACTTAAAGGTTGAGACCGAGTTTGCGTCTCTGACATGGGTAGGCAGACCGTTCCATAAAAATGGAGCTCTATAGGAGAAAGCCCTGCCTCCAGCTGTTTGCTTAGAAATTCTAGGGACAATTAGGAGGCCTGCGTCTTGTGACCGTAGCGTACGTGTAGGTATGTACGGCAGGACCAAATCAG
Organism: Oncorhynchus masou masou; assembly: GCF_036934945.1. NCBI lineage: Eukaryota > Metazoa > Chordata > Actinopteri > Salmoniformes > Salmonidae > Oncorhynchus > Oncorhynchus masou. The sequence continues at coordinate 99,353,505 of NC_088224.1, read as the reverse complement.
AGAGATAGGTAGGAGCAAGCCCATGCAATGCTTTGTAGGTTAGCAGTAAAACCTTGAAATCAGCCCTTGCTTTGACAGGAAGCCAGTGTAGGGAGGCTAGCACTGGAGTAATATGATCAAATTTTTTGGTTCTAGTCAGGATTCTAGCAGCCGTATTTAGCACTAACTGAAGTTTATTTAGTGCTTTATCCGGGTAGCCGGAAAGTAGAGCTTATGGAATCTTCATGTGTACCTTATGGGAACCTTCATGTGTACCTTATGTTAACCTTCATGTGTACCTTATGGGAACCTTCATGTGTACCTTATGGAACCTTCATGTGTACCTTATGGAACCTTCATGTGTACCTTATGGAACCTTCATGTTTACCTTATGGAATCTTCATGTGTACATTATGGGAACCTTCATGTGTACCTTATGGGAACCTTCATGTGTACCTTATGGTAACCTTCATGTGTACATTATGGGAACCTTCATGTGTACCTTATGGAACCTTCATGTGTACCTTATGGGACCTTCATGTGTACCTTATGGGAACCTTCATGTGTACCTTATGGGAACCTTCATTTGTACCTTATGGGAACCTTCATGTGTACCTTATGGGAACCTTCATGTGTACCTTATGGAACCTTCATGTGTACCTTATGGAACCTTCATGTGTAGCTTATGGAACCTTCATGTGTACCTTATGGAACCTTCATGTGTACCTTATGGAACCTTCATGTGTACCTTATGGAATCTTCACGTGTACCTTATGGGAACCTTCATGTGTACCTTATGGGAACCTTCATGTGTACCTTATGGTAACGTTCACATGTACATTATGGGGACCTTCACGTGTACCTTATGGTAACTTTTATGTGTACCTTATGGTAATCTTCATGTGTACTATATGGTAACCTTCATGTGTACCTCATGGGAACCTTCATGTGTACCTTATGGTAACCTTCATGTGTACCTTATGGGAACCTTCATGTGTACCATATGGAACCTTCATGTGTACCTTATGGTAACCTTCATGTGTACCTTATGGTAACCTTTATGTGTACCTTATGGGAACCTTCATGTGTACCTTATGGTAACCTTCATGTGTACCTTGTGGAACCTTCATGTGTACCTTATGGTAACCTTCATGTGTACCTTATGGTAACCTTCATGTGTACCTTATGGTAACCTTCATGTGTACCTTATGGTAACCTTCATGTGTACCTTATGGAACCTTCATGTGTACCTTACGGTAACCTTCACGTGTACCTTATGGTAACCTTCATGTGTACCCTATGGAACATGATGGTACCTTATGGAACCTTAATGTGTATCTTATGGGTACATTATGTGTACCTTATGGAACCTTCATGTGTACCTCATGGAACCTTCATGTGTACCTAATGGAACCTTCATGTGTACCTTATGGAACCTTCATGTGTACCTTATGGTAACCTTCATGTTTACCTTATGGAACCTCCATGTGTACCTTATGGAACCTCCATGTGTACCTTATGGAACCTTCATGTGTACCTTATGGAACCTTCATGTGTACCGTATGGTACCTTATGGAACCTTCATGTGTACCTTTTGGAACCTTCATGTGTACCTTATGGTACCTTCATGTGTACCTTGTGCTAACCTTCATGTGTACATTATGGAACATTCATGTGTACATTATGGAACCTTCATGTGTACCTTATGGAACCTTCAGGTACCTTATAGTAACCTTCATGTGTACCTTATGTAACCTTATGGTACCTTATGGAACCTTCATGTGTACCATTTTTTATTATTATTTTTTTGTTTCACCTTTATTTAACCAGGTAGGCTAGTTGAGAACAAGTTCTCATTTGCAACTGCGACCTGGCCAAGATAAAGCTTAGCAGTGTGAACAGACAACACAGAGTTACACATGGAGTAAACAATTAACAAGTCAATAACACAGTACAAAAAAGGCGAGTCTATATACATTGTGTGCAAAAGGCATGAGGAGGTAGGCGAATAATTACAATTTTGCAGATTAGCACTGGAGTGATAAATGATCAGATGGTGATGTACAGGTAGAGATACTGGTGTGCAAAAGAGCAGAAAAGTAAATAAATAAAAACAGTGTAGGGATGAGGTAGGTGAAAATGGGTGGGTTATTTACCAATAGACTATGTACAGCTGCAGCAATCGGTTAGCTGCTCAGATAGCACATGTTTGAAGTTGGTGAGGGACATAAAAGTCTCCAACTTCAGCGATTTTTGCAATTCGTTCCAGTCACAGGCAGCAGAGTACTGGAACGAAAGGCGGCCAAATGAGGTGTTGGCTTTAGGGATGAACAGTGAGATACACCTGCTGGAGCGCGTGCTACGGATGGGTGTTGCCATCGTGACCAGTGAACTGAGATAAGGCGGAGCTTTTCCTAGCATGGATTTGTAGATGACCTGGAGCCAGTGGGTCTGGCGACGAATATGTAGCGAGGGCCAGCCGACTAGAGCATACAAGTCGCAGTGGTGGGTGGTATAAGGTGCTTTAGTGACAAAACGGATGGCACTGTGATAAACTGCATCCAGTTTGCTCAGTAGAGTGTTGGAGGCAATTTTGTAGATGACATCGCCGAAGTCGAGGATTGGTAGGATAGTCAGTTTTACTAGGGTAAGTTTGGCGGCGTGAGTGAAGGAGGATTTGTTGCGGAATAGAAAGCCGACTCTTGATTTGATTTTCGATTGGAGATGTTTGATATGAGTCTGGAAGGAGAGTTTACAGTCTAGCCAGACACCTAGGTACTTATAGGTGTCCACATATTCAAGGTCGGAACCATCCAGGGTGGTGATGCTCGTCGGGCATGCGGGTGCAGGCAACGATCGGTTGAAAAGCATGCATTTGGTTTTACTAGCGTTTAAGAGCAGTTGAAGGCCACGGAAGGAGTGTTGTATGGCATTGAAGCTCGTTTGGAGGTTAGATAGCACAGTGTCCAAGGACGGGCCGGAAGTATATAGAACGGTGTCGTCTGCGTAGAGGTGGATCAGGGAATCGCCCGCAGCAAGAGCAACATCATTGATATATACAGAGAAAAGAGTCGGCCCGAGAATTGAACAGCTCTTTCAGAACATCTGCGATCTGGATTTGGGTAAAGGAGAACCTGGAAGGGCGAGAAGCTGCGGTGGGGGCGGAGCTGTTGGTCGATGTTGGAGTAGCCAGGCGGAAGGCATGGCCAGCCGTTGAGAAATGCTTGTTGAAGTTTTCAATAATCATGGATTTATCGGTGGTGACCGTGTTATCTAGCCTCAATGCAGTGGGCAGCTGGGAGGAGGTGCTCTTGTGGACTTCACAGTGTCCCAGAACTTTTTGGAGTTGGAGCTACAGGATGCAAACTTCTGCCTGAAGAAGCTGGCCTGACTGACTGCGTGTATTGGTTCCTGACTTCCCTGAACAGTTGCATATCGCGGGGACTATTCGATGCTATTGCAGTCCGCCATATGGAACCTTTCTGTGTACCTTATGGAACCTTCATGTGTACCTTATGGGTACCAACCCTGTCAGTCATTCTGAATGTAGGTTATGGGTGAATACAAATACCACATCACTTTGCAAGCCAGCGTACTGTGAATTGAAGGCCTGATGTGGCCTGTAAACTATTAGTTTCAGGCAACTGTATTACATCATATTCCCTGTAGTACTTTTGACCAGGGCCCTGTATAGTGTAGTACTTTTGACCAAGTCCCTGTATAGTGTAGTACTTTTGACCAGGCCCTGTATAGTGTACTACTTTTGACCAGAGCCCTGTATAGTGTACTACTTTTGACCAAGGCCCTGTATAGTGTACTACTTTTGACCAAGGCCCTGTATAGTGTACTACTTTTGACCAAGGCCCTGTATAGTGTACTACTTATGACCAGGCCCTGTATAGGGTGCTACTTTTGACCAAGGCCCTCTATAGTGTACTACTTTTGACCAAGGCCTTGTATAGTGTAGTACTTTTGACCAGGGCCCTGTATAGTGTAGTACTTTTGACCAGGGCCCTGTATAGTGTACTACTTTTGATCAAGGCCCTGTATAGTGTACTACTTTTGACCAAGGCCCTGTATAGTGGGTTATGGGTGAATACAAATACCACATCACTTTGCAAGCCAGCGTACTGTGAATTGAAGGCCTGATGTGGCCTGTAAACTATTAGTTTCAGGCAACTGTATTACATCATATTCCCTGTAGTACTTTTGACCAGGGCCCTGTATAGTGTAGTACTTTTGACCAAGTCCCTGTATAGTGTAGTACTTTTGACCAGGCCCTGTATAGTGTACTACTTTTGACCAGAGCCCTGTATAGTGTACTACTTTTGACCAAGGCCCTGTATAGTGTACTACTTTTGACCAAGGCCCTGTATAGTGTACTACTTTTGACCAAGGCCCTGTATAGTGTACTACTTATGACCGGGCCCTGTATAGGGTGCTACTTTTGACCAAGGCCCTGTATAGTGTACTACTTTTGACCAGGCCCTGTATAGTGTACTACTTTTGACCAGGGCCCTGTATAGTGTACTACTTTTGACCAGGCCCTGTATAGTGTACTACTTTTGACCAGGCCCTGTATAGTATACTACTTTTGACCAAGGCCCTGTAAAGTGTACTACTTTTGACAAAGGCCCTGTATAGTGTACTACTTTTGACCAGGGCCCTGTATAGTGTACTACTTTTGACCAGGGCCCTGTATAGTGTTCTACTTTTGACCAGGACCCTGTATAGTGTAGTACTTTTGACCAGGCCCTGTATAGTGTAGTACTTTTGACCAGAGCCCTGTATAGTGTACTACTTTTGACCAAGGCCCTGTATAGTGTAGTACTTTTGACCAAGGCCCTGTATAGTGTATAACTTTTGACCAGGGCCCTGTATAGTGTACTACTTTTGACCAAGGCCCTGTATAGTGTATAACTTTTGACCAGGGCCCTGTATAGTGTAGTACTTTTGACCAGAGCCTGCTAAGTATTGCATTATAAAGGGAAAGTGGTGTCCCACAGCCCTACAGTTTACTCTCCATTGGAGGATGGTTGCTGTTAGCTCCAGTGTCCTCTGTCCATCTGTTGTCTTGCCAGGAGGGCTGCGGTCCTAATAGCCCACAGAGTTTTCCATATACTGTTTTTCTTCCTTCAACCATGGCTTGATACTATGGACTGAATTGAACACATCTTTGGCTACAGTGGTAACGACCCTCTTGGAGGGAGTAGAACTGCCAGTACACTCCTAAAAATAAATGTGCAAGTTGGAACCAAATAAGAGTGCGATGCCATTGGACTGGGGGTGTCAAACTCACTCTGTGGAGGGCCTAGAACTAGACAACCAGGTATGAGCAGTTCCTTACTACACTGAAAAAATATATAAACACAACATGCAACATTTTAAAATAGTTTACTGAGTTACTGTTCATATCAGGAAATCAGTCAATTGAAATAAATGAATTAGGCCCAAAATCTATGGATTTTACATGACTGGGAATACAGAGATGCATCTGTTGGTCACAGATACCTTAAGGTAGGGGCGAAAACCAGTCAGTAACTTTTGTGACCAACATTTGCCTCATGTAGCGCAACACATCTCCTTTGCATACATCCATGTAGATAGCATCAGAAATATTGAAACAAACAATTGTAAAAATCAACATTTAACCACACCAGCTCAGGACCTCCCCATCCGGCTTCTTCACCTACGGGATCGTCTGGTATATATCTGTGCGGCCGGTTGGACGTATTGTCAAATTGGCCAAAATGACGTTGGAGGCATAATTCCTGGTTATTAACACCAACACTGGGGTGCTTTTACATCACTTTACAGTGTTGATTTAACTCCTGAATCAACACTATAAATGCTACACTGTAAGAATCTACAGTAGTTAACACTGGCCAATGTCCTGCGTGCTATGAAAGGGACACGTGCAGGCTTCCAGACATATAAAGAAACATTTGGTAATTCTAAAGAACTGTAGATGCCACGTTTATCAACCAAAACTGCATAAATATCTGGGGCGACCGACACAATCACAGGTTAACTCTTCAGGTACCAACCTAGGTAAATCAGCTTTTAGATTTAACGCCACCCATGTTTCAATAATGGACAAACCTCATAACATCTTCAATCCCTGGTGCCAATATGGCAGTTTAAGACACTGATGAGGAAAGAATACCTGTAACTGTCTGAGTTGATTGTCCTGGTTTATTAGTGTTGATGTGGTCTGTAACTGTCTGAGTTGATTGTCCTGGTTTATTAGTGTTGATGTGGTCTGTAACTGTCTGGGTTGATTGTCCTGGTTTATTAGTGTTGATGTGGTGTAGCTGTCGTATCTTGTAGTTTATTTTGGCTCTTGTATCGGTGTTTTGAGCTGTTTTTTCGCAGGGCACCATTGGGAATCATACCCTGGTCTCAATTATGCATTCCCCTGAAAAAATACAAGTTTTAAAAATGACATTTTTCCAACTTTCCTGAGCTGAGGAAGAACCATTTAAGAACCTTCATTTTTTTATCATCTTCTTCCTCTTCTTCCATTCTGTGTCACAATCTTTTTCTCTCTTTGCCTGCCAGCCTGCCTCTCCAGATCGTGTTCCTTGCGGCCTGCTCCCCCAATGAATGGCCTGCTTCATTCATTCCCACTTTGCATTGCTCCACGTCTCCCTCTCTCACTCCCTCCCTCCCACTCTCTCTCTGCCTGGGTCTCACTGTCTGGCAAAGTCATCATGATTAAATGTGAGACACGAGCCATCCTGCCAAAAGAAAAACGGGGGTGGGGGGAAAGCTTAGAGGGTGGGGGGCTGGGGGGGGGGGGGGGGGTTGGGGTTAGTGGGGACCGTAGTTTGGAATGTATTTTTTGTTTGTCATACATGCCGGGGAAATTGAAAGCAGATGGAGTAGAGTGGAGAGGAGGAGAGGAGAAGGAGAGGGGAGAGGAGAAGGAGAGGGGAGGAGAGGGGATGGGAGGAGAGAAGGTGAGGTGAGAGGGGAAGGAGAGGAGAGGGAGTGGTGAAGGAGAGGAGAGGAGAGGAGAGGAGAGGAGAGGAGAGGAGAGGAGAGGAAGAGGAGGAGAAGGCAAGGAGAAAGAGAAGGAGAGGAGAATAACAGGAGATGAGAAGGAGAGGGGGATGAGAGGGGAGAGAACAAGGAGAGAGGAGAGTTGAGGAGAGGAGAGGAGAGTGGGACAAGGAGAAACAGAAAATGAAAAAGAGCATTAATCTAGCACAAGGGCCTCTCTCTCTTTCTCTGTCTCTGTCTCTCTGTCTCTCTCACTGTGTCTGCCTCTCTCCCCTTGTCTCTCTGTCTCTCTCTGTCTCACAGTCTCTGTCTTTCCCTATGTCTCTCTCAATTCAATTCAAGGGATTTATTGGCATGGGAAACATGTGTTAACATTGCCAAAGCAAGTGAGGTAGATAATATATAAAGTGAATATATAAAGTGAAATAAGCAATCAAAATTAACAGTAAACATTACACATACAGAAGTTTCAAAACAATAAAGACATTACAAATGTCATATTATATATATACAGTGTTTTAACAATGTACAAATGGTTAAGGTATACAAGGGAAAATAAATTAGCATAAATTTTGTATTTACATTGGTGTTTGTTCTTCACTGGTTGCCCTTTTCTCGTGGCAACATGTCACAAATCTTGCTGCTGTGATGGCACACTGTGGAATTTCACCCAGTAGATATGGGAGTTTATCTCTCTCTCTCAATTCAATTCAATACAATTCAAAGGGCTTTGTTGGCATGGGAAACATATGTTTACAATGCCAAAGCAAGTGAAATGGAGAAACAAAAGTGAAATAACCAGTAAAAAAAGAATAGAGACATTTCTAATGTCATATTATGTTTGTTTTTTGTTAACCTTTATTTAACTAGGCAAGTCAGTTAAGAACAAATTCTTATTTTCAATGACGGCCTAGGAACAGTGGGTTAACTACCTGTTCAGGGGCAGAACGACAGCTTTTGTACCTTGTCAGCTCGGGGATTTGAACTTGCAACCTTCGGGTTACTAGTCCAACACTCTAACCACTAGGCTACCCTGCCCTGTATAGTGTTGTAACGATGTGCAAATAGTTAAAGTACAAAAGGGAAAATAAATAAACATAAATATGGGTTGTATTTAGAATGGTGTTTGTTCTTCACTGGTTGCCCTTTTCTTGTGGCAACAGGTCGCAAATCTTGCTGCTGTGATGTGATATTTCACCCAATAGATATGGGAGTTTATCAAAATTGGATTTGTTTTCTGATTCTTTGTGGATCTGTGTAAACTGAGGGAAATATGTCTCTAATATGGTCATACATTTGTCAGGAGTTTAGGAAGTGCAGCTCAGTTTACACCTCATTTTGTGGGCAGTGTGCAATTAGTCTTCTCCTGAGAGCCAGGTCTGCCTACTGCGGCCTTTCTCAATAGCAAGGCTATGCTCACTGAGTCTGTACATAGTCAAAGCTTTCCTTAAGTTTGGGTCAGTCACAGTGGTCAGGTATTCTGCCACTTTGTACTCTCTGTTTAGGGCCAAATAGTGTTCTAGTTTGCTCAGTATTTTTGTAAATTCTTTCCAATGTGTCAAGTAATTATCTTTTTGTTTTCTCATGTTTTGGTTGGGTCTAATTGTGCTGCTGTCCTGGGGCTCTGTGGGGTCTGTTTGTGTTTGTGAATAGAACCCCAGGACCAGCTTGCTTAGGGTACTATTCTCCAGGTTCATCTCTCCGTAGGTGGTGGCTTTGTTATGGAAAGTTTGGGAATCGCTATCTTTTAGGTGGTTGTAGAATTTAACGTCTCTTTTCTGGATATTGATAATTAGCGGGTATCGGCCTAATTCTGCTCTGCATGTATTATCTGGTGTTTTATGTCGTACAAAGAGGATCATTTTGCAGAATTATGCATGCAAAGTCTCAATTTGGTGTTTGTCCCATTTTTTGAAATCTTGGTTGGTGACCCCAGACCTTACAACCATGAAGGGCAGTGGGTTCCAGAAATGATTCAAGTATTTTTAGCCAGATCCTAATTGGTATGTCGAATTTTATGTTCCTTTTGATGGCATAGAATGCCCTTCTTGCCTTGTCTCTCAGATTGTTCACAGCTTTGTGGAAGTTACCTGTGGCGCTAATGTTTAGGCCGAGGTATGTAAGGTTTTCCGTGTGCTCTAGGGCAACGGCGTTTAGATGGAATTCGCATTTGTGGTCATGGCAACTGGACCTTTTCTGGAACACCATTATTTTGGTCTTACTGAGATTTACTGTCAGGGCCCATGTCTAACAGAATCTGTGCAGAAGATCTAGGTGCTGCTGTAGGTCCTCCTTGGTTGGGGACAAAAGCACCAGATCATCAGCAAACAGTAGACATTTGACTTCAGATTCTAGTAGGGAGAGGCCGGGTGCTGCAGTCTTTTCTAGTGCCCTCGCCAATTTGTTGATATATGTTGAAGAGGGTGATGCTTAAAAGCTCTTAAGGATCGGCCCCTTTTTTTCAATTCTTGCCCAAAATTACATACCCTAATTTTACTGCCTGTAGCTCAAATCAAATTAAAGTGTATTTGTCATGTGCGCCGAATACAACAGGTGTGTAGACCTTACATACCTTAAGGGAACATTTCGACAATCACCGTATAGTTAGTGAGAAAGTCCCTATTGGAACTGTACGGTCCCTTACTAGACGTCCGAAAACATTTTAGAAATTCGGGGACGGCGTCGGGCCGAGCGGTAGGGCCAGACCTACCGGGAAGTCATCAAATGAACTTTGTCGGACATTCGGTTTTCGTTTAATAAAATAAACAAATTTTAGCCCATTTTTGCGCAATGCCGAAATATCCCACAAGAGGGCATAAGCAATCATATTGCTATTGGACAAAACATCACGAATCACGACGTGCCATATCTCGGAAACCGAAACTTGGTGAGCGTAGGTTTGGCATTATGGGAAGATGGCCCCGAACAAGATGGCGTCTAGGCCTCAACGGTTTTTGAGTTATGGCCATATTTCTGGGATTAAAGGTCCAAAATGAAAATAGAGAAAAGATTTTTTCACTTCACGTCAAAGTCAAGGAGCCTCCGGTGTCAATAAAAAAAAAATCGGCCATTTATCTATCGTCATTTACGAGAAATCGTACGTTGACCAGATCGTGATGTTCAGATATAGGTGTTTTTTTTTTCAACGGTTACAGATCCAGTTGCAGGGTGTTCATACGAGTATTTTTAAAATGTGCTGCGGAGCTCTGCGACATTTCTGTGATTTTCTATGATTTTCTGAAATAACACACACTCACTAAACCCTCCGTAAATAACTCAGTTCTTAACGTAAAGACTTAAAACTCAGGATTCTGTAAAGGCATACCCCAATGAGGATATGAGTTTATTTATAGCTTCCTGTGCCAACCGGAAGTGCCATAATTGGTGTCTCAGGGGCTGTTTGGAAGGGTTAAAAAAATCAGATCTGTCCAAAACTTCATATGTGTGATTAGACAACCCCCATGAACTGTAAATCAGTCATTTTTCCCAACAGATGTCAAAGAAAAGCTCTCACACACACACACACAGCAAGGATGGAGTGACAAAGCGTGGTGTTTAAAGACACAGAGAGCAGGCAATGGCATAAACATAATCCCAAGGCAGGGCCGAGTCCAACGAGGTGCCCCGCTTGACCGTAGCTCACTCGGTCTGAGCGCAGCGACCATGAGAAAAATAGGCCCACAATGAAGCCTGCACCACAATGTCATTTGATTTTGGGTGACAGCGGCGGAACCGTTAGGTTTAGAAGGACAATTCAAACACAGGACTGTTCCTAAGGTCCTCCCGATCTGTGCAAGCCTAACCTTGACTGTGTGGCATTAACCTTTCACAGTTAAAAGAAGGTGTTTACAAAAAAACAGTGTGCATTGACTTCTCTCCCCATAGGAATACATTGCCTGCTCCCCTAAATACAACCTGGGGTCTTTATGGGTTATGAATGCTGTATGAACCTGTCTTCTATGACATTCCATCAGACCACTATGAGGTCTACCTGTGTCGATTCTAAGCTTCCTGGAGCAACCGGAAGTGGTTAAATTGACCCAAAAGGTATTTGGATGTACATCACCTCGAAAGGTGCCGAGGCCTCTGCATTATTCAACCCTGTGTAGATCAGTCAATTCTCAACTTAAAGACTTAAAACTCAGGATTCCCTAGGTTTCTATGTCAGTCAAGACATGTGTGTATTTATAGCTTCCTGTGCCAACCGGAAGTGCCATAATTGGTGACTCAGGGGCTGTTTGGAAGGGTTAAAAAAATCAGATCTGTCCAAAACTTCATATGTGTGATTAGACAACCCCCATGAACTGTAAATCAGTCATTTTTCCCAACAGATGTCAAAGAAAAGCTCTCACACACACACACAGCAAGGATGGAGTGACAAAGCGTGGTGTTTAAAGACACAGAGAGCAGGCAATGGCATAAACATAATCCCAAGGCCGTGCCGAGTCCAACGAGGTGCCCCTCTTGACCGTAGCTCGCTCGGTCTGAGCGCAGCGACCATGAGAAAAATAGGCCCACAATGATGCCTGCACCACAATGTCATTTGATTTTGGGTGACAGCGGCGGAACCGTTAGGTTTAGAAGGACAATTCAAACACAGGACTGTTCCTAAGGTCCTCCCGATCTGTGCAAGCCTAACCTTGACTGTGTGGCATTAACCTTTCACAGTTAAAAGAAGGTGTTTACAAAAAAACAGTGTGCATTGACTTCTCTCCCCATAGGAATACATTGCCTGCTCCCCTAAATACAACCTGGGGTCTTTATGGGTTATGAATGCTGTATGAACCTGTCTTCTATGACATTCCATCAGACCACTATGAGGTCTACCTGTGTCGATTCTAAGCTTCCTGGAGCAACCGGAAGTGGTTAAATTGACCCAAAAGGTATTTGGATGTACATCACCTCGAAAGGTGCCGAGGCCTCTGCATTATTCAACCCTGTGTAGATCAGTCAATTCTCAACTTAAAGACTTAAAACTCAGGATTCCCTAGGTTTCTATGTCAGTCAAGACATGTGTGTATTTATAGCTTCCTGTGCCAACCGGAAGTGCCATAATTGGTGACTCAGGGGCTGTTTGGAAGGGTTAAAAAAATCAGATCTGTCCAAAACTTCATATGTGTGATTAGACAACCCCCATGAACTGTAAATCAGTCATTTTTCCCAACAGATGTCAAAGAAAAGCTCTCACACACACACACAGCAAGGATGGAGTGACAAAGCGTGGTGTTTAAAGACACAGAGAGCAGGCAATGGCATAAACATAATCCCAAGGCCGTGCCGAGTCCAACGAGGTGCCCCTCTTGACCGTAGCTCGCTCGGTCTGAGCGCAGCGACCATGAGAAAAATAGGCCCACAATGATGCCTGCACCACAATGTCATTGGATTTTGGGTGACAGCGGCGGAACCGTTAGGTTTAGAAGGACAATTCAAACACAGGACTGTTCCTAAGGTCCTCCCGATCTGTGCAAGCCTAACCTTGACTGTGTGGCATTAACCTTTCACAGTTAAAAGAAGGTGTTTACAAAAAAACAGTGTGCATTGACTTCTCTCCCCATAGGAATACATTGCCTGCTCCCCTAAATACAACCTGGGGTCTTTATGGGTTATGAATGCTGTATGAACCTGTCTTCTATGACATTCCATCAGACCACTATGAGGTCTACCTGTGTCGATTCTAAGCTTCCTGGAGCAACCGGAAGTGGTTAAATTGACCCAAAAGGTATTTGGATGTACATCACCTCGAAAGGTGCCGAGGCCTCTGCATTATTCAACCCTGTGTAGATCAGTCAATTCTCAACTTAAAGACTTAAAACTCAGGATTCCCTAGGTTTCTATGTCAGTCAAGACATGTGTGTATTTATAGCTTCCTGTGCCAACCGGAAGTGCCATAATTGGTGACTCAGGGGCTGTTTGGAAGGGTTAAAAAAATCAGATCTGTCCAAAACTTCATATGTGTGATTAGACAACCCCCATGAACTGTAAATCAGTCATTTTTCCCAACAGATGTCAAAGAAAAGCTCTCACACACACACACAGCAAGGATGGAGTGACAAAGCGTGGTGTTTAAAGACACAGAGAGCAGGCAATGGCATAAACATAATCCCAAGGCCGTGCCGAGTCCAACGAGGTGCCCCTCTTGACCGTAGCTCGCTCGGTCTGAGCGCAGCGACCATGAGAAAAATAGGCCCACAATGATGCCTGCACCACAATGTCATTTGATTTTGGGTGACAGCGGCGGAACCGTTAGGTTTAGAAGGACAATTCAAACACAGGACTGTTCCTAAGGTCCTCCCGATCTGTGCAAGCCTAACCTTGACTGTGTGGCATTAACCTTTCACAGTTAAAAGAAGGTGTTTACAAAAAAACAGTGTGCATTGACTTCTCTCCCCATAGGAATACATTGCCTGCTCCCCTAAATACAACCTGGGGTCTTTATGGGTTATGAATGCTGTATGAACCTGTCTTCTATGACATTCCATCAGACCACTATGAGGTCTACCTGTGTCGATTCTAAGCTTCCTGGAGCAACCGGAAGTGGTTAAATTGACCCAAAAGGTATTTGGATGTACATCACCTCGAAAGGTGCCGAGGCCTCTGCATTATTCAACCCTGTGTAGATCAGTCAATTCTCAACTTAAAGACTTAAAACTCAGGATTCCCTAGGTTTCTATGTCAGTCAAGACATGTGTGTATTTATAGCTTCCTGTGCCAACCGGAAGTGCCATAATTGGTGACTCAGGGGCTGTTTGGAAGGGTTAAAAAAATCAGATCTGTCCAAAACTTCATATGTGTGATTAGACAACCCCCATGAACTGTAAATCAGTCATTTTTCCCAACAGATGTCAAAGAAAAGCTCTCACACACACACACAGCAAGGATGGAGTGACAAAGCGTGGTGTTTAAAGACACAGAGAGCAGGCAATGGCATAAACATAATCCCAAGGCCGTGCCGAGTCCAACGAGGTGCCCCTCTTGACCGTAGCTCGCTCGGTCTGAGCGCAGCGACCATGAGAAAAATAGGCCCACAATGATGCCTGCACCACAATGTCATTTGATTTTGGGTGACAGCGGCGGAACCGTTAGGTTTAGAAGGACAATTCAAACACAGGACTGTTCCTAAGGTCCTCCCGATCTGTGCAAGCCTAACCTTGACTGTGTGGCATTAACCTTTCACAGTTAAAAGAAGGTGTTTACAAAAAAACAGTGTGCATTGACTTCTCTCCCCATAGGAATACATTGCCTGCTCCCCTAAATACAACCTGGGGTCTTTATGGGTTATGAATGCTGTATGAACCTGTCTTCTATGACATTCCATCAGACCACTATGAGGTCTACCTGTGTCGATTCTAAGCTTCCTGGAGCAACCGGAAGTGGTTAAATTGACCCAAAAGGTATTTGGATGTACATCACCTCGAAAGGTGCCGAGGCCTCTGCATTATTCAACCCTGTGTAGATCAGTCAATTCTCAACTTAAAGACTTAAAACTCAGGATTCCCTAGGTTTCTATGTCAGTCAAGACATGTGTGTATTTATAGCTTCCTGTGCCAACCGGAAGTGCCATAATTGGTGACTCAGGGGCTGTTTGGAAGGGTTAAAAAAATCAGATCTGTCCAAAACTTCATATGTGTGATTAGACAACCCCCATGAACTGTAAATCAGTCATTTTTCCCAACAGATGTCAAAGAAAAGCTCTCACACACACACACAGCAAGGATGGAGTGACAAAGCGTGGTGTTTAAAGACACAGAGAGCAGGCAATGGCATAAACATAATCCCAAGGCCGTGCCGAGTCCAACGAGGTGCCCCTCTTGACCGTAGCTCGCTCGGTCTGAGCGCAGCGACCATGAGAAAAATAGGCCCACAATGATGCCTGCACCACAATGTCATTTGATTTTGGGTGACAGCGGCGGAACCGTTAGGTTTAGAAGGACAATTCAAACACAGGACTGTTCCTAAGGTCCTCCCGATCTGTGCAAGCCTAACCTTGACTGTGTGGCATTAACCTTTCACAGTTAAAAGAAGGTGTTTACAAAAAAACAGTGTGCATTGACTTCTCTCCCCATAGGAATACATTGCCTGCTCCCCTAAATACAACCTGGGGTCTTTATGGGTTATGAATGCTGTATGAACCTGTCTTCTATGACATTCCATCAGACCACTATGAGGTCTACCTGTGTCGATTCTAAGCTTCCTGGAGCAACCGGAAGTGGTTAAATTGACCCAAAAGGTATTTGGATGTACATCACCTCGAAAGGTGCCGAGGCCTCTGCATTATTCAACCCTGTGTAGATCAGTCAATTCTCAACTTAAAGACTTAAAACTCAGGATTCCCTAGGTTTCTATGTCAGTCAAGACATGTGTGTATTTATAGCTTCCTGTGCCAACCGGAAGTGCCATAATTGGTGACTCAGGGGCTGTTTGGAAGGGTTAAAAAAATCAGATCTGTCCAAAACTTCATATGTGTGATTAGACAACCCCCATGAACTGTAAATCAGTCATTTTTCCCAACAGATGTCAAAGAAAAGCTCTCACACACACACACAGCAAGGATGGAGTGACAAAGCGTGGTGTTTAAAGACACAGAGAGCAGGCAATGGCATAAACATAATCCCAAGGCCGTGCCGAGTCCAACGAGGTGCCCCTCTTGACCGTAGCTCGCTCGGTCTGAGCGCAGCGACCATGAGAAAAATAGGCCCACAATGATGCCTGCACCACAATGTCATTGGATTTTGGGTGACAGCGGCGGAACCGTTAGGTTTAGAAGGACAATTCAAACACAGGACTGTTCCTAAGGTCCTCCCGATCTGTGCAAGCCTAACCTTGACTGTGTGGCATTAACCTTTCACAGTTAAAAGAAGGTGTTTACAAAAAAACAGTGTGCATTGACTTCTCTCCCCATAGGAATACATTGCCTTCTCCCCTAAATACAACCTGGGGTCTTTATGGGTTATGAATGCTGTATGAACCTGTCTTCTATGACATTCCATCAGACCACTATGAGGTCTACCTGTGTCGATTCTAAGCTTCCTGGAGCAACCGGAAGTGGTTAAATTGACCCAAAAGGTATTTGGATGTACATCACCTCGAAAGGTGCCAAGGCCTCTGCATTATTCAACCCTGTGTAGATCAGTCAATTCTCAACTTAAAGACTTAAAACTCAGGATTCCCTAGGTTTCTATGTCAGTCAAGACATGTGTGTATTTATAGCTTCCTGTGCCAACCGGAAGTGCCATAATTGGTGACTCAGGGGCTGTTTGGAAGGGTTAAAAAAATCAGATCTGTCCAAAACTTCATATGTGTGATTAGACAACCCCATGAACTGTAAATCAGTCATTTTTCCCATAAAAATTCAAAGGAAAAATAAATCACACAGATACACAACTTGGATGGAGGGACGTATTGGGGTGTGTAGAGACTGACAGTGCCTCCAATAGTTAGCTTTGTTCGAGCTAAAAAAGAACCGTCAGACCTAGAGTTCGAAACTTTAGAATCCTGTTCTAGACCTCAGGTAGATAGTGCGTGGTGAGTTACGGCGCTCTAGGATGTTCTCGGACCGAGAAACAGCGTCGAACATTTGCAATGACTTCAATTCATTTTGACCATTACGAAAATGGCGACATTTAGAAATGTCCCAGAGACACAAGACTAGGTGCATTGTGACCGTCTCGGCCCATAGAGACAGAACCCAACATCTCGGTCCGATAGCTCATTCAAGGACCCCGTAGCAAGGCATTGAAAAAAGTGGATTTTCAGCACCAATTAGGCTTTTACTCGGACACCAAATGACCTATCGGGCCGAAACTCGGGATTCGGGGTCGCCTCACATAGGACTACACATAATGTCCGAACTGGCCCCGCAGCTAGAAAGTAACTATGTGTTTTATGGTTTTTTAATGTTTTGTACCGAAGGCCTTGTGAATTTTGGGCCAGCTCTGAAGTATGTTATACTTGGCTCCTAAATGAGTTGGGAAAAGTGGGTTTGGTGTCAGTTTGTATCAGTTTGGTGTCAGAATGATATCAAATTGACTGATGGACGGTGACTTGCAGGTGACTCTTGTCCATTAGCAATATGTTTAAGCGGTGAGGTACCATCACCAAAAGCGACATTCTGAAATCAACCCAAACGAGCGATGGAGAGGTACCAGTATCACTGCCCAGACATCCCTATGTCATCGGGCCAGTCAATTTGGCATTCCTGCATGATTTTTATGGCATGACAAATTGGTAATGGTGACTGCCCAGTTAACCATATGGCAAATGCACAGTGACTTTGAAAGAGTGAGAAAAATCACCAGATGGACATTCTGGAATCAACCCTAACGAGTGATGGAGAGGTACCAGAATCACTGCCAAGCCATCCCGAGTTCATCGGGCCAGTCAATTTGGCATTCCTGCACAAATTTTCAGTGACTTTGCAAAAGTAAGGAACATTTGCAATATGTTTTAACAGTGAGGTACCATCACCAAAAGCGACATTCTGAAATCAACCCAAACGAGCGATGGAGAGGTACCAGTATCACTGCCCAGACATCCCTATGTCATCGGGCCAGTCAATTTGGCATTCCTGCATGATTTTTATGGCATGACAAATTGGTGATGGTGACTGCCCAGTTAACCATATGGCAAATGCACAGTGACTTTGCAAAAGTGAGAAAACATGACCAAATGGACATTCTGAAATCAACCCTAACGAGTGATGGAGAGGTACCAGAATCACTGCCAAGCCATCCCGACTTCATCGGGCCAGTCAATTTGGCATTCCTGCAAAAATTTTCAGTGACTTTGCAAAAGTAAGGAACATTTGCAATATGTTTAAGCGGTGAGGTACCATCACCAAAAGCGACATTCTGAAATCAACCCAAACGAGCGATGGAGAGGTACCAAAATCACTGCCCAGCCATCCCTATGTCATCGGGCCAGTCAATTTGGCATTCCTGCATGATTTTTATGGCATGACAAATTGGTGATGGTGACTGCCCAGTTAACCATATGGCAAATGCACAGTGACTTTGCAAAAGTGAGAAAACATGACCAAATGGACATTCCGAAATCAACACAAACAATGGCATCACCATAGAGTCCAGACTGTGCCGAGTCCAACGAGGCGCCCCACTTGACCGTAGCTCGCTCGGTCTGAGCGCGGCGACCATGAGAAAAATAGGCCCAATATGAAGCCTTCACCAGTACGTCATTTGATTTTGGGTGACAGCGGCGGAACCGTTAGGTTTAGAAAGACAATTCAACCACAGGACTGTTCCTAAGGTCCTCCTGATCTGTCCAAGTCTATCCTTGACCGTGTGACATTAACCCTTCACAGTCAAAAGAAGGTGTTTACATAAAAACAGTGTTCATTGACTTCTCTCCCCATAGGAATATATTGGCTGCTCCACTAAATACAACCTGGAGTCTATATGGGTTATGAATGTTGTATGAACCTGTCTTTGGTACCAGTCCATCAGACCACTATAAGGTCTACCTGTGTCGATTCTAAGCTTCCTGGACCAACCGGAAGTGGTCCAAATCGCCCTAAAAGTGTGTACCCATACACTGCCTGCAATTTGATGGACATAGTGCATTGAACCCTGTGTAAATCAGTCAGTTTTCATGGTAAAGACTTAAAACTCAGGATTCTCTAATGGAATACCCCAATGAGGATGTATGTTGAGTTACAGCTTCCTGTGCCAACCGGAAGTGCCATAATTGGTGTCTCATGGGCTGTTTGGAGGGGTTAAAAAAATCAGATCTTTCCAAAACTTCATATATATGATTAGGCAACCCCCATGAACTGTAAATCAGTCATTTTTCCCATAAAAATTCAAATGAAAACTAAATCACACGGATACACAACATGGATGGAGGGACGTATCATTGGGGTGCGTAGAGACTGACAGTGCCTCCAATAGTTAGCTTTGAATGATATCAAATTGACTGATGGACAGTGACTTGCAGGTGACTCTTGTCCATTAGCAATATGTTTAAGCGGTGAGGTACCATCACCAAAAGCGACATTCTGAAATCAACCCAAAAGAGCCATGGAGAGGTACCAGTATCACTGCCCAGACATCCCGAGGTCATCGGGCCAGTCAATTTGGCATTCCTGCGTGATTTTTATAGCATGACAAATTGGTGATGGTGACTGCCCAGTTAACCATATGGCAAATGCACAGTGACTTTGAAAGAGTGAGAAAAATCACCAAATGGACATTCTGAAATCAGCCCAAACGAGCGATGGAGAGGTACCAGTATCACTGCCCAGCCATCCCGAGGTCATCGGGCCAGTCAATTTGGCATTCCTGCACAAATTTTCAGTGACTTTGCAAAAGTAAGGAACATTTGCAATATGTTTTAACAGTGAGGTACCATCACCAAAAGCGACATTCTGAAATCAACCCAAACGAGCCATGGAGAGGTACCAGTATCACTGCCCAGCCATCCCGAGGTCATCGGGCCAGTCAATTTGGCATTCCTGCATGATTTTTATGGCATGACAAATTGGTGATGGTGACTGCCCAGTTAACCATATGGCAAATGCACAGTGACTTTGAAAGAGTGAGAAAAATCACCAAATGGACATTCTGGAATCAACCCTAACGAGTGATGGAGAGGTACCATAATCACTGCCCAGACATCCCGAGGTCATCGGGCCAGTCAATTTGGCATTCCTGCAAAAATTTTCAGTGACTTTGCAAAAGTAAGGAACATTTGCAATATGTTTTAACAGTGAGGTACCATCACCAAAAGCGACATTCTGAAATCAACCCAAACGAGCGATGGAGAGGTACCAGTATCACTGCCCAGACATCCCTATGTCATCGGGCCAGTCAATTTGGCATTCCTGCATGATTTTTATAGCATGACAAATTGGTGATGGTGACTGCCCAGTTAACCATATGGCAAATGCACAGTGACTTTGAAAGAGTGAGAAAAATCACCAAATGGACATTCTGAAATCAGCCCAAACGAGCGATGGAGAGGTACCAGTATCACTGCCCAGCCATCCCGAGGTCATCGGGCCAGTCAATTTGGCATTCCTGCAAGAATTTTTTGTGACTTTGCAAAAGTAAGGAACATTTGCAATATGTTTAAGCGGTGAGGTACCATCACCAAAAGCGACATTCTGAAATCAGCCCAAACGAGCGATGGAGAGGTACCAGTATCACTGCCCAGACATCCCTATGTCATCGGGCCAGTCAATTTGGCATTCCTGCATGATTTTTATGGCATGACAAATTGGTGATGGTGACTGCCCAGTTAACCATATGGCAAATGCACAGTGACTTTGCAAAAGTGAGAAAACATGACCAAATGGACATTCTGAAATCAACACAAACAATGGCATGACCATAGTGTCCAGACTGTGCCGAGTCCAACGAGGTGCCCCGCTTGACCGTAGCTCGCTCGGTCTGAGCGCAGCGACCATGAGAAAAATAGGCCCAATATGAAGCCTTCACCAGTACGTCATTTGATTTTGGGTGACAGCGGCGGAACCGTTAGGTTTAGAAAGACAATTCAACCACAGGACTGTTCCTAAGGTCCTCCTGATCTGTCCAAGCCTATCCTTGACCGTGTGACATTAACCCTTCACAGTCAAAAGAAGGTGTTTACATAAAAACTGTGTTCATTGACTTCTCTCCCCATAGGAATACATTGGCTGCTCCACTAAATACAACCTGGAGTCTATATGGGTTATGAATGTTGTATGAACCTGTCTTTGGTACCAGTCCATCAGACCACTATAAGGTCTACCTGTGTCGATTCTAAGCTTCCTGGACCAACCGGAAGTGGTCCAAATCGCCCTAAAAGTGTATACCCATACACTGCCTGCAATTTGATGGACATAGTGCATTGAACCCTGTGTAAATCAGTCAGTTTTAATGGTAAAGACTTAAAACTCAGGATTCTCTAATGGAATAGCCCAATGAGGATGTATGTTGAGTTACAGCTTCCTGTGCCAACCGGAAGTGCCATAATTGGTCTCTCATGGGCTGTTTGGAGGGGTTAAAAATATCAGATCTTTCCAAAACTTCATATATATGATTAGGCAACCCCCATGAACTGTAAATCAGTCATTTTTCCCATAAAAATTCAAAGGAAAACTAAATCACACAGATACACAACATGGATGGAGGGACGTATCATTGGGGTGCGTAGAGACTGACAGTGCCTCCAATAGTTAGCTTTGAATGATATCAAATTGACTGATGGACAGTGACTTGCAGGTGACTCTTGTCCATTAGCAATATGTTTAAGCGGTGAGGTACCATCACCAAAGCGACATTCTGAAATCAACCCAAACGAGCCATGGAGAGGTACCAGTATCACTGCCCAGCCATCCCGAGGTCATCGGGCCAGTCAATTTGGCATTCCTGCAAAAATTTTCAGTGACTTTGAAAAAGTAAGGAACATTTGCAATATGTTTTAACAGTGAGGTACCATCACCAAAAGCGACATTCTGAAATCAACCCAAACGAGCCATGGAGAGGTACCAGTATCACTGCCCAGCCATCCCGAGGTCATCGGGCCAGTCAATTTGGCATTCCTGCATGATTTTTATAGCATGACAAATTGGTGATGGTGACTGCCCAGTTAACCATATGGCAACTGCACAGTGACTTTGAAAGAGTGAGAAAAATCACCAAATGGACATTCTGAAATCAGCCCAAACGAGCGATGGAGAGGTACCAGAATCACTGCCAAGCCATCCCGACTTCATCGGGCCAGTCAATTTGGCATTCCTGCAAAAATTTTCAGTGACTTTGCAAAAGTAAGGAACATTTGCAATATGTTTTAACAGTGAGGTACCATCACCAAAAGCGACATTCTGAAATCAACCCAAACGAGCCATGGAGAGGTACCAGTATCACTGCCCAGCCATCCCGAGGTCATCGGGCCAGTCAATTTGGCATTCCTGCATGATTTTTATAGCATGACAAATTGGTGATGGTGACTGCCCAGTTAACCATATGGCAACTGCACAGTGACTTTGAAAGAGTGAGAAAAATCACCAAATGGACATTCTGAAATCAGCCCAAACGAGCGATGGAGAGGTACCAGAATCACTGCCAAGCCATCCCGACTTCATCGGGCCAGTCAATTTGGCATTCCTGCAAAAATTTTCAGTGACTTTGCAAAAGTAAGGAACATTTGCAATATGTTTTAACAGTGAGGTACCATCACCAAAAGCGACATTCTGAAATCAACCCAAACGAGCCATGGAGAGGTACCAGTATCACTGCCCAGCCATCCCGAGGTCATCGGGCCAGTCAATTTGGCATTCCTGCAAAAATTTTCAGTGACTTTGCAAAAGTAAGGAACATTTGCAATATGTTTTAACAGTGAGGTACCATCACCAAAAGCGACATTCTGAAATCAACCCAAACGAGCCATGGAGAGGTACCAGTATCACTGCCCAGACATCCCTGTGTCATCGGGCCAGTCAATTTGGCATTCCTGCATGATTTTTATGGCATGACAAATTGGTGATGGTGACTGCCCAGTTAACCATATGGCAAATGCACAGTGACTTTGCAAAAGTGAGAAAACATGACCAAATGGACATTCTGAAATCAACACAAACAATGGCATGACCATAGTGTCCAGACTG